>NW_026725548.1:0-57093 GCF_029784015.1 Lycium ferocissimum
CATCATCATCATCCTTGTCATTGTTACTATTATCATCATCGCTATTATCATCATCACTTTGAAGAACTTTCACCGAGGTATTTCAAAGTATCGAAAGTCATGAACATTCTAACATTTCTAGGAATAGAACGTTTCGAATATCTTAGATGGCACCTTGTCATCATAATCGTTATCATTATCATCACAAGAACATTGTCAACAATATCAAGAGAATCTCAAGGGTCATGAGCTTATAGCATTTATAGGAATAGGAGTAGCGTGAATATCTCATATAGACGCAAAATGAGGAAACATGCCTTTAGAAAGAAGGGTTAGCCTTACATACCTCTTTGTCTTCTTAACTCTATCGACTAAATGGTTCCCTTTGAAGCCGATGATTCTACATTCCAGAGAATTCATACTAAGATTAGATAATCGATAATATACTCAAGCTTAAGCTAAAGCTAATAAAAATTGGGCAGCATTTCCTTTGTTTCTAAAACTTCCTCCATATGATATAACAACTCTCAAACGTTAACAACAACACCCACAATATCACAATCAGCAATCTTTATCAACAATCCATTATTCAATTCTCCCAATTCCATTTCAAATCATCCATAACTAAAATTACCGCACTACATCGTATTCATCAATGCACAATGCTTCTTCAACACTCTTAATATCATTTACAATAAGATTATATTCATAACATGTCAAGAACTATAGTCCAAATCAAATCACTAATCAAGAACATCATTATTCCCCTATTTAGACTTCATTTTGCACTTCCTTCCATAATCCAAGTCTTTTAACCTCTCAATACTCTTAATAACATGACATGAACATAAAACTTACCTTTGATAATGTGGGAATGGTCTTTGGATGAATATACTTCACTTGGAGAAAACCCTAACTTCAATTCCAAAGAGATTTCTTGCTTCCATCAATCCTAGCTAGCATTCTTTCACTTGATTCCACTACTTTTTGGTGTTTGATCTTGATTTTTCCCTTGGATATGTGTTGGTATGGTGTGGAGAAGTTCCAGAGGTTTCTTGAGGTGTGGAGAAAAGATGAAAATGAAAAATGAGGACTTGAGGGTCCCTTTTTATAAAATTAGAATCTGTCCCGACGGTGTTATACAAACACATATACGGTCCGTATAACTTATACGGTCCGTATATGTGACCGTATAATACTTCCAATGGAGAACCCTTCTCTGAATAGGTTATACTATCCCTCATACGGACCGTATAAATTATACGGGCCGTATAACTCCCAGTTTTTTTGAAGTTACTCTTGTCGTCCCGTTTGTTGTCCGATTCTTATGGAACCTTCTTAGCACTTGTTAAACACTTCATCAGCAATCTAAGGAGCGTTATAACATTTCCCCAAGATATTATTAAATCAACATTAGCTCGGTACTTTGCAAACCCTTTTCCAAGACATAACTTAAGCTTCACATTCTTTAACGAATTTTCTTCTCTTGCCTCAAACGTCCTTGGAATCTTAATTAGAACCGTTAAGTATTACTTCTTACTCATAGGAACATTATATACTTCTTACTCCACATTAGTCTATTTAATGTGCAACGACATGAAATTTTCCGAGGTGTAACAATTGAACTCCCGCCAAGGCCAACTCATAAGCAACATCGCCCACACGGTCAAGAGTCTCAAATGGCCCAATATATCTCGGACTCAACTTACCTCTCTTCCTAAATCTTATAACACCCTTCATGGATGAAATCCTTAATAGAACCTGATCACCAATAGTGAACTCTAAATCTCGGACCTTTCGGTCTGTACACATCTTTTGTCGAGTCTGAGCTGCCAAAAGCTTGGCCTGAATGATGCTCACCTTAGCAAGAGAATCTCTCAATAGATCTGTACCCCAAGGCCGAACCTCAAATACATCAAACCAGCCAACTAAAAATCTACATCTCCTACCATACAAATCATTAAAAGGCATCATGTCGATACTCGAGTGATAACTGTTGTTATATGCAAACTATGCAAACAACAAGAACTGATCCCAATGACTACCAAAGTCTATAAGGCAAGGTCTCAATATATCCTGGAGTACCTGGATGGTCCGCTCAGACTGCCACCGATTTGGGGGTGGAAAGCTGTACTAAGATCTAATCGGGTACCCAAGTCATCGTGAAAAGCTCTCCAGAAATGGGAGGTGAAGATAGTACCCCGATCAAACATGATAGAAGTAAGAACCCCATGCAATCTCATAATATCATGAATGTACAACTTGGCTAATTTTTGCGAGGTATAGGAAATCTGAACCGGAATGAAATGAGCGGACTTAGTCAACCGATAAACTATCATCCAAATTGAATCAAACTTACCCAGGGTCTTTGGAAGACCCACAACGAAATCCATGACAATCCTCTCCCACTTTCACTTAGGAGTGGGCATCCTCTGAAGTACACCATCGGGTCGCTGGTGCTCATACGTAACTTGCTGACAATTACCACACTTAGCCATGAAATTAGCTATATCCCTCTTCATCCGACGCCACCAATAGTGCTGCCTTAAATCACGATACATCTTAGTCCTCCCCGGATGAATGCAATAGCGAGAGCTATGGGCCTTAGTCAAAATCAAATAAATCAAGGCACCCACATGAGCAACGCACACACGCCCCTTAATCCTCAAAGCACCCTCAGAATCAATCATGGCCTCCTTGGCCTCGCCCCTCAGAACCCTATCTCGAATCTTGCTCAACTGAGCATCCTCAAATTTATGAGTATTGATCTAATCCAATAAGGATGACCTTATCTCTACACAAGCCAAAACTCATCCTGCGGCTAAATTATCAAGATGCACGAAACTGTTGGCTAGGGTCTGAACCTCCATGGCCAACAGACGCTTAAAAATAACCAAACGGGCTAAACTCCCCATACTCGTGGCCTTGCGACTCAAGGCATCATCAGCCACATTGACTTTCCCTGGATGATAAAGATTAGAGATGTCATAGTCCTTCAAGAGCTCCATCCATTGGCGCTGCCTAGAATTTAAATCCCTCTGGGTAAACACATGCTAAAGGATACTATGATTGGTGAAAATCTCACAATGGACACCATACAAGTAATGCCTCCACATCTTCAAAGCGAAGACCACTCCAGCAACTCTAAATCATGGGTAGGGTAATTCCTCTCATGGATTTTCAACTGATGGGAAGTATAGACTACGACTCTACCCTCCTGCATCAACACAACAACCAAATCCATATGGGATGCATCACAACAGACTGAGAAACCCTTACCCTTCATGAATAATGCTAGAAATGGGGCTGACGTCAAAAGAGTTTTGAGCTTTTGAAAGCTCTCCTCACAATCATCAGACCACTAGAAGGGAATATCTTTCTGAGTCAATCTAGTCAAAGATGAAGCAGTAGAAGAAAAACCCTTCTCGAATTGGCAGTAGTAGCTGGCCAAACCCACAAAACTATGGATCTCAGTCATAGTAGTGGGCCTCGCCCAATCCCTCACAGCCTTAATCTTCTAAGGATCAACCATGATCTCGTACTTAGAAACAATGTGGCCCAAGAACACCACAGACTCCAACCAAAACTCGCACTTCAAAAACTTAGCAAACAAGCTATTCTTCTTCAACAACCCAAATACAGTGCGAAGATGGCTATCACGCTTCTCTTAACTCTTAGAATACACCAAGCTATCATCAATAAACATAATCACAAAGGAATCAAGGAATGACCTAAAGATGTCATTCATCAAAGTCATGAATGCAGCTGGGGCATTGGTAAGCCCAAATGATATCACCAGAAACTCATAATGTCCATATCTCGTCCGAAAGGCTGTCTTTGGAATATCCTCGCCCTTGATCCTCAACTGATGGTAGCATGAACGCAAGTCAATCTTCGAGAACACCGAAGCACCCTGAAGCTTCTCAAATAAATCATCAATACGAGGCATAGGACACTTATTCCGAATAGTAACCTTGTTCAGCTGGCGATAATCAATGCACATCCTCATAGATCCATCTTTCTTCTTCATAAACAACACAGGAGCACCCCAAGGGTAGACACTCGGTCTAATGAACCTTTTGCTCAACAAATCTTGTAACTGCTCCTTAAGATCTCTTAACTCGGCAGGTGGTATCTGATATGGCAGAATAGAAATAGGGCGAGTGCCCGAGTCTAAGTCAATACAGAAGTAAATGTCGCAAGTGGGTGGCATACCCGACAAATAGGTTAGAAATACATCTGCGAACTCACTTACAATGGGAATGGACTCAAGGGTTGGAGATGCGATAGTAATGTCACCCACATGAGCCAGATAAGCTAAACACCTGTTGTTGACTAATTTCTTCACCTGAAGGAAGGAAATAATCTTCTTTGAAGCAAGGCTAGGAGTACCCCTCCACTCAAGTCCAAGAATGCCCGACATGGCTAACATGACTGTCTTGGCATGACAGTTAAGATGGCATCATAAGGAGAAAGCCAAATCATACCCAAGATAATGTCAAAATCCACCTTATCGAGTAGCATCAAATCTATCCAAGTGTCATAACCCATAAAAGTAACCAAACACGACTGCTAATAAACTCCATCAACCATAACAAAATCTTCGACTGCAGTAGCCACATGAAAAGGTACAACTATGCTATCACAAGGCAAATCCCAATCAACGGCATAATATGCAGACACATACAAATAACTGGATCCAAGATCAAATAACACAAATGTTGCTCTATGTCGGACAGAAACGGTACCTGAAATAACAGCATCTGAGGCCTCTGCGGGTCTACCTGGGAACGAGTAACACCAGGCCCCACCACATCTAGACTGAGATCCACCTCTCAAACTCTGGGGCCTACCTCTACCAGCTTGGGATCCACCCCTAGAAACCTAAGAACCGCTGTAGCCGGATCGAGCACCGCCTCTCTGAGAAGCACCTCCTCGGCTACCTGAAGATGACATAGTCCTTTTGTACTGATAACCCAGCCTGGATCAGGGACACTCTTTAGGAAAATGACCAAACTCTCCACATGCAAAACAATGCTTAGAGGTGGAGACCGACAGGCGAAGTCGGAAGATCCCATTTGGAACAAACTCGCGTTGTTGGTCGAGAGCTCTCAAATGCTCGTCTTGGTGGCCCGTTGGAGAAGCTGCAAGCCGAATGCACAAAGGGCGGCGGAATGGATGAGTCCGATACGCCTAGAACACCATAACTCTAAACTCGTCCCGGCTTGTCGGCTCGTTCTCACTAACCCCTCCAAGTGCACGGGCCTTAGCAGCCTCGACTAAAGAACCATGATCCATGTCGGACTAGAAGGAAGCCGCTATGGCCTCAAACTGAAGGCAAAGAATCTGAAGAGAACTAACGAGCCCACCATCAAAGCGCCGAATCCTGTCAGGCTCAGTGGGAATCAAAAGAGCTGAATAGCGAGCCAAATTCAAGTAGTAAGTAAGATAGGCCTCTACAGACAATCCCCTCTGCTGTAGATGTAGAAACTTATCCCTACGTGCCTCTCTCAAAGCCCGGGGCACATACTTCTCAAGGAAGGCCCGATGGAACTATGTCTAAGTCAGTGGAGGAGAACTCTCAGGTTTCCAAGCAATAAAATACCTTCACTAGGTCTTCCCGTCTCTGCGAAACTGGTAGGACACATAGTCAACTCCATGGGACTCTACGATCCCCATCCTATGTAACAACTCATGCATGTCCAAGATGAAATCGTACGCATCCTCTCCAGAAGTACCCGAGAATCTCGGCGGCTCTAACTTCCTAAACCTCCTAACTAGATCCTGATCAGTCAAGGTTACAACAGGGCCGGCTAGAGGCCTAAGATCTTCTCTCAGGGTTGGTACTGCATCCATCCGCAGAGCCATAGCCACAGCGGGGGTGTGCACAGTCGGTCTCTACTCAGGGGTATGCGTCCTAACCTTAGTCTACGATCCTCCGCCCGAAAAATTACCACCAGCGGCAGCTTGCTGGGCATCCAAATGGAGTAAAGCACGAGCCATAGTATCCTGCATTATCTATTCTGAAATGTCCTCGGGGTGTGCCCCACATCATCCTCGGTTGCCTGATCTCGAACCTGCTGAACCTCAGGCTCTGGAGACGGAGACCTTTCACGCTGCTGCCCTACTGCAGGAGCCCTACCCCTGGCTCAGGGCTTCTAGCTCGACTGCACCCTCTGGCTGTCACACGCCTTTTGGTGCCAGTCGTAGCTGCGAGCTCTAGCACCTAGTCTCGGCTGTCATAGCTCGAGTCCTTACCATCTGTGAGAGAAGAGATAAGAGTCAGATACCAATTCGATTATTATAGATACCCATTAGAATAATATGCACGAAAGAATGAAAGAAAGTGAAGTTTCCTAAATGTCCTATAGACTCTCGTAGATAAGTACGGAGCTCATCGTACCGATCCATGAGACTCGACTAGACACACTCTTGTATTTATACACCAGGTAACCTAGAGCTCTGATACCAACTTATCACTACCCAATTTCACAAAGTTATGAGGGCACCTACCATCCCCATCTCGGTAGGCGAACCCTTAACCTAACAATTCATAAACACTTAAAAAGATAATAATTAAGCGGAAGAAATAGAAATACATAAGGCTGACGATAATGATATAGAAATATTACGGAAGCAAGGCAGGCATCAAAACAACCCCAGAATCTAGTCTAGTTATACAAGAGCCTCTAACTAGAATCTATAAGTCTGTAAATAATAATAATACATCAATTGTCTTGATATGTCTCAGAATATCAAATAAGACACAAATAAAGGAAGAATCTTCAAGGTGGCGAAAGTTCTCGTGCTCACCCTGTAGGACTCTAATCAGCAACCCTGGAACTACTATCAACCACGAGGATTAGTGGTCTAAACCACTCCATTCATCCAAAAGAGAAGGGAAGTGGTCTATGTATTTGCATGACCTCTGCAGATTTCATCCTATCTATACCTGGAGCCACTCCCCTAGCGGTCCGGATAAAGACCAAAGATCTTGAGTGACCGATCCGGTAGAACAACTCAAAAGATAAAGAAGTATTGTTAATCTCTTCATGACGAACCCACCTAGGACTCTACATTCATAAAAGAATACAACATGTACAGGTCAGTACAAACAACAATGACTAGTAGGCATCATAGGCCTACTAAGATTAGCTAACATATATCAAGGCAACAAAGTAAGATAAATAGGTAAATCAACAAGATATAAATCAATCATGAGCCAGTAACAAAGTACACGACATCACCGATATTATAGCATCTAAACCCAAATGTGCCAAGTCTCAATATATTGAATTCGAATCCGTATATCACAAGAATATCACAATAGAAGCCATAGTACAATCCAATGCAATAATGTATGAAGTGTGAATGCAATGCATATACACCGTACACATTTACTCCGATGATGGAACATCATATCTCGGCAGCACAACCCATGGGGAACCTGCGAAGTCTATGTACTCTCACGATTCCGGCAACAACCTCGGCAATCGCTACCAACACTCATACCTCAATTCCGGGATAAACATCGACATCAGTCCTCACGTCATTCTCATCCTACTGAGCCCTGCTTAAACCATTATTTCCTTATATATATCATCAATGTATCAACAGTATAGCATGAAGGATGAGAATGCGTGCAATGTACGAGTTCAATGTCAATAATCAAATTAATATCAAAAGTATCACACATAGGCACACCAACAATATCAATAAAAGGCTGCACAATGAGACATAATAGAATCACTATCCTCATCTCAAATGACAAAAAGTAAGGTACCACAATATCATAATTAAGATATATCAATAGTCACCAATATCTACTATCTCCACGTGGCATTGAGCCAACAACAATAGAACAAGATAAGTGGCAACACAACGGGATGGCTAACGCCTAAATCACATAACAGGGCCCAACCTAAGGCAATATCCAACCCAACTTCACACCCGAATGTCCACATGCATTCTCCGACAATATCATTTAAATATATGCTTCGCTAAATGAAGTCTCACCATAGGGTGAACCGTAACCTACCTGGAAGGCCGAATAACAAGGTCTCCATAATCACACCTTAGTCTTTCCTTTCCTTCAAGCCTCGAGATAAAGAAAGTCTAACACATTCGAATCAAGAAATTAGGATCAAGAAGAACATCGATCAAACCTTGCTTCTATTCAAGACCAAAATTCCCAACCTATGGAATGGGTTTTATGAACTAGAAGGCTGAAATTAGGAATCTAAAGGTTCCAACATGAAATTAAAGCTCTAGGTGATCAATTCCCATCAATATCAAGCTAGAATAACCAACAATTTACTTAAATTAGAATTCTAGGAAAAACCCTCAAATTTGGGTATAAATCCTAACTTCCAATCCTATAAATTATCCACTAATTAGGAAACAACTATGAAATAAAGATTCTAATAATCAATTCCATGCTTAAAGAAGCGAACCCAACCAATAAATCAAGATTAAAAAGCCTAGAAGAAGAACTCATTGAACCCTCTTTTAATTCCTGAAGTCTTAGTGAACCAGCATGATAATGGAATCCTAAGGTGATCATGAAGTCATAGAATAGCAAAGGAGATAAAAGGACTTACCACTAAGATTTTCCCAAGAATCACCTTGAAATGCAAATACTCGGGTTAGGAATAGTAATAAATGAGGGACTTAGGGCTTTTGACACTTCATTTAATGAAATTAACTACCGACACCCGCTTAGCGACTATCGGACCGCTTCGCGTCAGCACTTTTTGGCGGTCCCGCAGCCCTTACGGCGGTCGTACCCAAAATCATTGTAGTTTCGGCGGCGGGGGTGACCACTATAGCGGTACCCGGAATTCCCCGAGATTTTCACAACTCGGCCGAATTTTTAACTATCTCACGAGGCCATCTGCTCGTATACCAAATATCCGGACATACATAAAAACACGCTACGAACGCACTTTTGGCCTTGGAATTCCCAACGGAGGTCTCGTTGATCGAGTCAACCCCAGATAACCTACGACCGCATCCAACTTCCCAACCCAACTCGTGAAAGTCACCTGAGTGTATTGGGAACCAAACCAAATATAAAAACAGGTTCTAAAAGATCATTCGGACCTCTCGAAATCGACATATTTTTTAAAAAGGTCTGTTTACCCAAAAGTCAACTTTTAGTCGACTCTTTTTTCATAAAGCCCAATTTTCCCCAAAAAAGTCACCCAAATCAAATCCAAACACCTCGAGAAGCATGTCAACGGTCCTCGGGTCAAATATAAGCTAAACGAGCTCGAAAAAGGTCAAAAGCGCCGAAAAGACTATAACGACCAAATGGGTCGTTACGTTAAGTTTAAGTGGGATTTCTTTTGTTTATTATCTTTGTGCGGTGAGAGCCCAAAACGGTTTTTGAAAACAATTTTGAATCATTTTTCTTATGCAAGGTTCCAACTATGTTCTAAGGGTTTCAATAATACACAAGTATTTGCAAGTATACATGTTCGCACTGAAAATGAATGTAAACATATTAAATTAGCTTGGTTATACAAAAATAAAGGAAAGGGGATGACGATTTAGCTTTTCGGTCTTGGACCCAAATCCTTAGCAATCGATGCTCTTCTAGTTCTTCGTCGAAGCTCTAGCGTACGATCCATTTACTTCGTCTTTGAGCTTTGCTCTCAATACTTGTTTATTTGTACCTCGCACAATGAAAAGAAAAGTGGTTAGTCAAATAGTACGCCACCCCGCTAGGGTGACGTTTATGAACATAAAAATAATATCTCTTGGACTCATATCAAACTTTGAGAGCTTTGATTACGGAGGCTCGGACTCATGTTCCCGAATGTGGCAAAGAAACCGAAACATGTGTTGGGCGCAAACTAGTGGCGATTCTGGTTTTCCTCGCCAAACGTATGTTGGTTCCTACCTCTTGATATTATTATGAGGGCATCGTCACCTAAGCAGAGGGATAACCTTTGGACAAGGCATGGCCTCACTTAAATGTTCTCGTCGGCTTAAGTGTAGTATCGTGTTTGAATCGGTAAATACCAAATAGAGCGACATACGATCCTTTTCTCTAAAATAGCCTCTGTTGGGATAATAAACATTTCCCAAAAATGAGCATCAAAATATAGCGACCAACTTCAAAATGAAGGCGGTAACATATGTTTAAAAAATAGCACGGTTCTTATCGGCATACGGCAATGGTTTCAGCCAACAATAATTATGGAAATGCGGTCGTAACTCGGCTAAAAATCCGGCAACCATCTCATAAAGGCGGTAGCTATTTGTAGCGCGGTTGCCTTAAAACAAGCCAATTATTTATAGCAAAGTGCAGCGATGGTCATTGTTTTTGACGGACTCGATGCAAATTTTACCATAACATTGATTCATCCACAAGTGAGGCATCAACAATATTAGTGGCATAATGCGGCAACTATTTTGTGAACAAGTGTAGTATCTTAAGTGTGGCAACAACTTGAGAATGAGGCAACGTCTCCAATACAACAACGAGTTTATCAAGAAGTGCGGCAACCATTTCTCAACCAATGTGCAACTAAAAAGTAACACTCGGTAACATTTCTGAACTTCGCAATGTAGTTCTTGTTTTTATCATAGCGGCGTCCATTTGTCAAGCAAAGCGCAACTACTTACCCAAAATGCGGTAGCTCATTTATCTTTCGAAGGTGTAACGATCATTACTTACCTCAAAATACGGAAGCATTTTGCGTTAAAGTGCGGCACGACGCAAGTAGCGACAACGACAAAATGTCAAACTAGTAGCAACTCATAAATATACCTTGAAGCGAGTTAGGATTTGCAACTCCCGAGTCATGCAAAAGAAAAAAAAGGGTGAAGAATGGTATCCAATCAATAATTTCCAACAAAAACAATAACCAAACGAAATAAAGATTAACCTCTTATTAAATGAATTCACTCTTGAATCTTAAAAAAAAAAATTAAGGTTGATCTAACGGGTTTGACCTTTAGAAAAAAGTATATTTGAATTAAAGTTTAGAGAAATTATTATCGGTTTCTCTCTTCGAAGGCCCAAACAAATTTTAAACAAGAAAATAGCTCCGGATCAACAAATATCAAACTTCGGATGGTAATACCAAGCTAATGATATTGACACGATTTCAAACAAAGCTTAACTTATATGGGAACTTGAATCTAGTTGCACGTGAAGGAGACTACCTGACAATAATAAAACAACCCGCAGATCACATTCACCTTAGCTACTCTAAAAATCCCAACTAGAATAGATCATATCGCTAAATAGCTCCCGTAAAAAATAATTCAAATCGGTGAAAACCAAAATGGAATTGCATAACCAACGAACAAACTAACAAACATCGTCAATCACATTTTTTGTGTATCATAACGAACAACGCGGATTTTTTTTAGTCTTTTACCTACTTATGCGACAATTGTCACCAAGGATATTAACATATAGTCTCTCGGCACATATTGATTTATCGAGATTTTGAGCTCAAGGATAACATCTCAAACGCGTTGATTACCTACTTAGCATAAAAGCAACAAATACATTATAGAAGACAAGGAATCGAAACTAAACATGAATAGAATGAAGCCGATAAGACATTCCTTATTCTAAAGAAAAGCAAGGATCGGTAACTTATGCCTTATCTTGGTGGAGAATTAAAAGAAAGAAACAACACACGACGAAGCCATATTTTCTCTAAAAAGAAAAAAAAATGAGTAAGTAAAAGGGAACATTACTTTATACTTCACGTACCAAAACTAGAGACAAGCGGAATACCTAACAGAACTAAATCAAACCCAACGGAATACAAATCAACGAGGACTAAAAAGAAAACTATAAAGATGTAGAAATAAATAAAAAAAAAAGGGGAGTTACCTTTTTTGTCGAGCAACGACGGGGCGACGAGGCCCAGGTAAACAACCTTTCACACCCAAACTGAGCTTCGAACGAACGGAAACGAGACCCAAAAATTTAATGAGCGAGAACTTCGTCGAAACTCAAGGATGAGCCGAGTTTACGGCGTTCAAACTCTTGAGGGTGTAAAAACCCATTGTGGTTGTGAAAAACCAATTGTAGGTGTCAAAAAACCCATTTTAAACGAAGAAATGGTTCTCTCTTTATAGGAATTAAAGTTGAAATTCGTTGATAATTACTTGAAATCCAAATCTTCCTTCGAAGTAAAGAAAAAATCAAAAAACAAAAATGAAAGGAGTTATTATTACTAGTTTGAGTTGGTTGTCAATGTGAGAAGATAACAAAGCTTCATTAATAATGTACCCAAAATGGTGAGACGGGGCCGAGAGAAAAAAAGCGTTGAACCTTTGCCAAATTTGGCCAGATATGAGCTCTTTGAGAGCGTGAGGGAGCTTAAGGGATCGTTTGGTCTTGTGTGTTTTCTTTTCGAAGAATGAAAAAAAAAGAAAAGAAAAGAAAAGGAGTTGGGACTTAAGCATAAGTGGGCCAGGTTAACGATTTTAGGCTGGGCATTTGATGCGATTCTTTTTTTTTTTGGGGGGGGGGGGGATTAAGAAGTGGCCACGATTGTATTAAAAACATAGCAAATTTTGTTCAATTGTAGACAACATTTGTTTAAATATCCAATTTGAGATGAATTAATTAAGCTTCTTGTCTTAACAACGTAAATTACTTTAATTTGATAATGGTACTTAATTAAAATACTTTTTCTTCATATAAATGGATTTTTTAAATTGATAAAATAGACATAATTAATACTTAAAATATACATAATATATATTAGGGTATTTTGCCAATGAAAAATGGAGAAATATCACCAAAACTAGTTTAGCAAGTATTTTTTTGATTTTTGAATAAATATTTTACTCTGTTTGCAATTCAAGAAGCTTGACTAGTTAATTTGAATTTTTTTAGGGCAAAAATTGGGTGTCAACAAAGGGTTTATTCACACTAGACAAAAATCCTTTAAAACCATAGTTCGAGGTAAGGGTTCTGGTGATTCCTCGAGAAAGGTGTTAAGACACCCCGATATTAAGAATACGTAGAATGCAGTTGACCTTCGAGCTTCGATGTGTGATTTTGTAATTATTTGTTTATATTAGTTTAGAATATTGTATATCTTGTCATGGCATATCATTTTGGAATGTTTTTGGCCAAATCCCTTTTGTTTTGAAGAAGGAAGTTGAATTCCATTTAAAATGCATACAAGGTTAGAAGGGTCATCTCATTTCTGGACCAAAACACGCTCAAGATTTCTCTCGAGTAGAGTTCCACTTAATTTGGTCCAAATGTTATGTCCTTTTATAAGTTCTCATTGAAAATTGTCCAACGTATATCTCATTTGTAAAAAGTGCCATGAGAATTGAACAATGTTTAAAAATGTCTTTTTAACTTCAAATCATGAGTTTTCCAATTTTATTGAAGGTCAACTATATTCCACTAAACCCCTTCCTCTAACTTGAATCCAAATAGAATTCCTTTTGTTTTATTTCAACCTAAAGTGGGCTTGGCCCAAAAGGTTTGAAAAAGCCTTTAAGTAGTTGGAAAATCATTTAAAGCCCGTTTCATTCATTTTCACAAATCAAGTTTTGTTCATCTTCCATTTTAAATTCTTAATTAAAGTTTGAAAGAAGTTGCATTTCTTTCTAAAAATACTGTGTTATCACTTCGGTATTTAACAAGAAAATTTCAAGTTGGAAAAATCAACTTTCCTAAAAAATATACTCCATCGTTTAATTTCTAGTTTTGCAAAGAAGGAGATTACGAGAGTATTTCTTTTCAATTTGCTTGAAATGATATTACCTTTCGTAGGGTTCGAGTTTGAATAAACATCGGGTTCCTATCCATTCTAAATGATATACGTATCGTTTTGCCTAATTCGTCTAAGTCTAATCAATCGGGTTTCAATATTTACAAGCATTCTTACACATGTTTTCACAAATACATATACAAAAAATAAGGAGAAAGGAAGGTTAGTGGGCATCTGAGCCCACCGATTAACCATTTTCACACATGGTTAGGCCTTCAAAGATTCTACCCGGACTCGATGGAATGAAAAGGATGTTGGGCCTCTGGCCCAACAATTTGGCTTGTGCCAAGTTGGCCCAAATGGCCCGCGTTGCAGATTCCATGCAAAAGAAATTGGGGGAGGGGCGTGGGGGCGGCGACGACGGAAAATAGAGGTTAAAGGGTATCTACACTTAGCAGATTAATTAAACAAGAATTAACTCTCAAATAAAATCTAAGTATAATCACGCGCATGTATGAACATATATATCAAGCACAATTCGTATACTCATTGAACAAAATAGCATAGTGAAGGCCCAAAACAAACTTGGCGAAAGAAAACAGAACCAACATCTTAAATACACAATAGAAAAAACAAGAAAGCCCAAATAAGACAACATATAAGAATAAGCAAGACAAGGCCTATTGATTTAAATGAGTATGGCATTGAGGAGATAAGCCCAATTCAATTAATAACAGTTTCATCTTATACACAGTAGCATAGTATACCATAGGTATACGTGATATACAATCCAATATACATCGGGGTATATATATGGAGTATATACCTTGTATACCAGGTGAACATCCAACACAACGATGTATCATGTAGAGAAGAAGAAGAAGAAGAGAGAGCGATTGAGCAAGCGAGGCACATAGCATTCATTTTAAATCAGTCTCAAACACACATGTATACACATATACAGAGGATATAAACCAATATATACTCAACATATTCATTCTTTATAGACTATCATAATACTTATTAAAGGGACTTGACACACATCAGTTGAGATTTTCAGTTCAATTTAGGAAAAAAGGGAATGGGAATAGCATGTTGACTCTCAAATGAAAGTTCTCTTTATAGTTTCAGGCATAGAATTCTTAGTGGGTTGGAAAAAGCCAACATTTTATGTTAATGGTGACCTACTCATGACATTAACTTGATATACAATACTTCAGGTCATGGTTCCCTACCTCTTTCAATATGCAAGTCCCTTAAAACAGTATCACTCCATACACTGGGGCCAGGGCACAATTCCTTAAAATCAAGCAAACTCATTTTTAGTCATGTTAAACAAAGGCCACTCTTATTTCAATTCATACACCACTCTAAACTATCTTCTGAATCCTAGTTGATTCGGTCACACATTTTATCCCTTTTGCATTTATGCAGACACAGTAGAACTCAAAGGGTTATGAGAAGTTTTCAGGTAAGAAGATAAACGAACAGAGCAAGTTCATGGCCGAGACTATCATACAAGAATAAATTATACTTTAATCCCATAAACCACGACGAAGTAACTCGGAAACGGGATGCGGGGCCAACACCTTTGGAAAAATAAGCAGAATAGGCACAGATATACTCATTGTCCTACAACAGAGACCTCAAACTCCATTCATATCATGTTGTTCACGTAATTCTCTTCTCTTATTCTTACAAGGACCTTAGAGGGTCCCATGAAATTGTAGAGGGTCCCATGAAATTGTAATTCCACAAAAGGAACCCCAGCATCCTGGGATAGGAAGTACTAGGGCAGTGGGAGCTCAAAGCCTTTCCTAAACTCTCCCTAGCCCTGGGTAAATCACTCCTCACTTTCTTACAAGTCAAGTGACAACCTCATAAGTTCCCTTTACTTAGGTGATCTTGGATAGTTCCATTATTTACTCTTAAGTGAACCATACCCAATTCAATTTATCATGACAAAGTAAACATTTAACCTCTTATACTCTTAACTTGAAATAACAACTTTCACTCAGGCAAGATAAAGCATAAAGCCAGTTCTAGATAACTTAAGTTCATCTATATACAAAATATACATGAGAGTATTCATAATTAAGCACCATTTGGATAAAATAGAGATGCATACTAACACACTTAACCATCCCAGTGAATCAAGGTCAATTAGCCCATACAAAAAAAAAAAAAAAAAAAAAAAAAAAAAAGCACATCTACATTTGTAAATACTTCAAATCAAAGTAGCTCTTTGAACCAATTAAACACATTTGGACAACACTAGACATGTTGAAATAAGTTATTTGCAGTTCAATTAGAACAGATGAGGCACAATCTCTCTCTATGGTCTAGCTTAAACCCTTTCATGTCAAGTTAGTGTTATCATGCTTAGAGATAGTTGTCCAAACCTAGATTTCATATTCATACCCTCTCAAGTTGGTTTTTAATATGCTAATACATGTTAGGAACTCAGACTAACATACCATTTTTAAACCATGGGTCGGATTTGATTCACATGCTAAAAGGCTAAGTCAAATAAGTTTGCAGGCTCATCATAGACCAATTAAACTACGCCAGACCAATCTGATTCATACTTGACTAAGTGGCACAAACATACTCATGCCAAATAACTTAACAAAATAATGGCTAATCTTAATAAGGCATAGAATTACATTTAGATACGATGATAGCCTAGAATCAATATGGACAAACACATTGTTAGGGCGGTGATAGGAACTTAACCCAACATGCTCGCGCTCATCTAACCCGGGCACACCATTAGCCATAAGTTAAAACATCAAAACTACACAATATGCTAATGATTGGACTAGTTATAAGCTAAACGGGGATTAAGCTAAGCTACCAACAAGCTGATGATTAATATAGCTCATATGCTAGCTTAAACATGCTAGATTAGGCAAAATGGACTAAACAAAGTGGGACATGCTATCCATTAGCTAATTAACAAAACTAATCTGAAATAAAGCAACTCAAACCATATAGCACCCACTAGTGATTAGATTATCCTAACAAGTATTTAAGTAAGCAGTATTCAAATTGAACTACACATGTTAATGAACTAACATAAATTAACATTATTAGAACTAACAAAGTCTATAGGCATGATATTTAACTGAATTAACCACAAATCTACCAAACTAAACCACACAACAATGATGCGGAACCTAAACTAATTAATTAAACTAAAACTAAACTAAGCTAACAATTAAACTAACATAGACAAACACATATAAAAAAAACATCAAAAATTACTAAAAACAAAAAGAAGGAAAGCGGTTTACCTTTTCTTTGCGCAGCCTTGTCGAGAATGAAATCGGAAGCTCCTTACCCTTCTCAACCTGGAAACTCAGCCACAACAAAAAAATATATATATATTTTAAACTAAAAACTCAAATAGTTAAAGGTCTCAGACAAAATTGCTAGGACCCAAGGTAATTTGAGTATTTTTGCTCTTCGAAACTTTGTGTATCGATTTTGAGACTTGTGAAGGTGTGTATGTTGTAGACAAAGGGGTTCTTTATAAAGAACCCCCAAGGTCTTCAGATTTCTCTTGAAGTCGATGTGGGACAAGTAGTTTTCTACTGATTCCTTTTTAATTTTTCCATTCTTTTTGAACGATTTAAATCAAGTTATCCAATGAAAATCTTTGTTTTTTGCAAATCAATAAGATAAATGCCATAAAATCTTACAGAAAGGAAAGAAAGAGAAATAGAGGAGGGTTTACCACATCTACGGCTGAGATTCGGTGGTGAAGAGTAGAGAGGGCAAGAGCATTAATTGCACTTGCCCAAAACGGATGAGACAACGCAGAAAAGCGATCGTACTCTGCTTTTTTGCCATTTCCGGTAACGATGACGAGGAGAGAGGAATTCTTCCTCTGGCAGCTAGGGTTTTGAAGGGTGTAGAAACCCTTTCTGCACAAATAAAATGCTAGGGGTGTGTTTAGTATATTTGGTACGCTTATAAGCGTATATGGGCCAGGTCAGGTCCGATTTTGGATGGGGCTTGGCCAAAAATAAAAAGCGTTGACCAAAAATTTGATTTAATAGGATTATCAATAAAATGGCCAATTATGTAAATCTGGTTATAATTAAAATCTTAATTTAAAGAACATTTCAATTGAATCCATTTTGAAACCATTAATCATTTCTATTATAGCCAATTAAAAGTGTGGAAACCAATAAACCTTTTCGAATATGACCATAATTGACATGTAGAAAGAGTAATTGGTTATTTCAATTATAGCCACAATAAAAGTATAGAAAACAATTGACTGTTTTGATTATGACCATAATTAACTCATGAAAAAATTAGCAATTTCCCTTCTAATCAATTTTGAAAGTAATTGCAATTACAGCCAAATAAATTATACAATTGAGACATAATTGCTTATTTACTCAATTAATCGAATTTCTTGATTTAACGGAGTAAAATATTTATCAGATGAACGTTAATAGTTCAAATTAATTAAATAATTGTTTTAACTATTTTTGAGTTAAAATATTGATAAATATGTTTTAAATTCTTAAAAATACACTAAATATACAAGCTGATATACAATAGTATACTTGATGATATTTTGCCAAATGAAATGGCAAAATGTCACAAACAATTTTGTAAAATCATTTTAGCCTTGTAAAATGCATATTTCACTCAGTTTATGACTCAAGAACTTTGAATAATTAAATAAAATTATTGGAGGGCAAAACTTAGGTGTCAACAGTCACTCCTTTGGATCATTCCATTAAGTTGTCCAGTGACGTGGTTGTTCTACTACCTGATCCTAGTAACTATAGGGGACTCATCGGTAAGATGAACTTTCTTTGGTATACCGAGACGGATATTGTCACACCACAATCTTTGATCAGTGTGATGGTTCCACGACCCCACATATTTGAGCCGGCGAACCCTCAGACTCCAATTTCATACATATTGTATAAAATTTCCGGATCGAATCACATGAAACGTACGGAAAGGAACTTTCAAAGGCCCCGATAGGAGCATTCGTCTTAAGCGGCCATGCGTATCAAACATAACAAACATATCGGATCAAATCCGTGGCGGGCGGAATGTCTCGCTTTGAACATACATACATGTACAAACATATAGGCCATTCGGGCCACCATAGCGTACGGGGGCCGCTTGAAGACACGGATCTCGGACCCGCGACTGCGTAACGCAAAGTCTCTAACACAAATCGAAAATCCTGACTCGGGTATGCTCACGACTTGGCGACACTCACGGAGGGAAATGGAGCTCGCCAATCTCGCTGAAACTCCTCTAGCAAAGATCTTCGATCCTTCTGGGTGTGCACACGTGGCAAACGCCTTCGAAAAGGGGTCGGTACGGAATATCTCTTGGTAAGGCGGAAATACGATGAAGTCATGATCGAGAATCAAATGTACGAAGTATAGCATACGAAATCATAACCGGTCCGGATGTACGGAACATATGTACGATATGCGGGTAACGAGAAACAAATACGGTGACGGAGATCAAACACCAACGCGGAATGCAAATGTACGGAATGCAAATATAAAAAAAAAATCATGCATGGGCTCGGGAACGTGGTCACCCCCACAGCCCCGGTGCCTGACACATCATACTCCGAGAGAAGATTTCAAATCTCCGTACAAACTCCGAACACATCGTAACATCATACGCATCATATCATCGAATATATCGGTCATATCACATCGCCCAACACCATGAACGGTAGCAAGCCCTATGGCGGAAGTCTCGGAAAACGTAACACATCATACGCGAATGTCATAATGCGCACGAAATAAACCGGCCGGGACTCGGCGAAGAAATCGTAACATATGCACGAACGAGGTAGTGAGAAACTAAATGCACGCTAAACCAAGACTAGATGGAAATAATCGGACGTTCATAATGGATTATTCATAACGAATCACTTATATCAATCTTCTTATCGGAATATTTATATCAGAATACTTATATCAAAACACTTATGTCGGAATATTTATATCAAGGTTAGGAATACTCATACTTATATCGTGAATACTCAAATCGTAATACCTATTCCAAATTTCTTGTATCGAATTTCTCATGTCGAACGCTTGTGTCAAATATTTACTTGTAATATCTATATCCGGATGCTTAGACGGAATGTTTACATCAGATACGTATACTGTAATGCTTAAATCGAATTCGTCATTTAATTATTAGATACTTAAATTGGGGGAGACATACGACTCTAAATGGATTCGGAATCACGTAATAGAATAACCCGAATATACATATCAATATCACACCTTACTTGGCTCTAAGACATGCCAAAAGAAAGAAAGGTAAACCTTACATACATACGCGACCAACAGTTATGCTTATTTGTCCAAACTTGTCAATCTACATACCAAAGAATTCACACAATCATTTAACCCATTGTTATTATTCACTTGTCTCAACTTTTTAGAATAAATTCACTTATATTACCGAAATTTAGAAGACCTCTCCCAAAATACACAAAATCCGAGAATATGGCTCGCCCAAACCAACATCAACAAACCGAGAATTCAAACGGCCAATCCAACAACAATACTAGCAGTTATTCAAGCAACACTTCTATATTCAATTCAATTCAACTCAATTCACTTCAATTCAATTCACATAATCTTCTAACAACTCAATTAACATATTACTTTATTTCAAACCTTCCAATTCACAACAACTATACATTTCATCATCATTCATATATACTAACTTCAACAACAATCTTCCATCTTCATCACATAATTCATAACGACGACAACTAGAATATCCAATAATGTCAATTTACATTAACAACATTATCCATGCAATGTAAGAATTCAAGCCAATATCACACTAACTCCTTCCATGATCCACGAACAATCACAACTTCATTTCTAACTACTAAATTCCCATTTAACATCATGGAATCCATAACACAACAATTAAAATACTTAGGAAAATTAATTCATCATTTCTCCACAATGCAACTATAAGCCAACACTGACTACATGCATATTTTCATAAATTTTTTATGCATTTTCATTCATTTCTATACACTTCAACAACAACTAACATACTACACATATTTAATTCATCCTTCCTACACAACACATCACACACACCTTACGGCCACAACTACACGTTCTCGGCCACAACAAAATTTCCATATTCTCATGAACTTCATTCATTTCTCCATACCACAACATAAAAGACTACTCATAACACATAAAAAGGGGATTAGATCCTTACCTTTTTCCTTAATTCCCCACTTGGCTAAGGTTGTGAGTTTGCCACAAAGAGTGATTTTCTTCTTCCAACAATTATACAATGTTGAAGAGGGCCTCGAAATTAGTGGAATTACATGAAGAAACAAATTTTTGGAACAAGATTTCCATGACTTGATTTTCCATGGAAGTGGCTAGAATAGGCCCTTTGTTCTTGCTCTCACTCTTTTTTTTTTTTTTTTCCAATTTCTTGAATGATGATTTCTCTAGATTTTCCCTTCACTCCCTCATATATATATAATTTCCACAATCATGTGAGAGGCACATGCCTCTCTAGAATTTTCCTTAAATTTTCCTAGAAAAAGGATGACTTATTTTTTATCATCTTATTTTCCTTCTTCTTCTTTTTGTCACATGGCCAATATGGCCTTCTTGGAACCTTCAAAGTTAACTCCTTTTGTGAAATTTCCGTTTTGCCCCTCGACTTTTCTTAATATTACCATTTTACCCCTAGCCTTCCACATTATTTCCCGGCCCATTTTGCGAATTTCTCTTTTTGCCTTAACCTTTCACAATATTTCCATACTAATAATAGTCATAAATAATATTTATAACAACTCGTCCATCAAAATAATTTCTGAAAATGGTCTCGCCCTTAACTTTCCACGACGACCTTGGAATTTCCAAACGTACAATATACGGGCTATAACAGATATATCATATTCTGTTCAGCACCTCAACCAATTCCTCCAGGCTCCTAGTGTAACGACTCGCGTTTTGAACCTTTCACCTAGAATTCTCCAAAGTACCCTTCCCGAGGTTACTTTGGTGTAATTATGACTTGCGGGGATGGGTGGTATGGTTCCCGAGGCAATCGTACCGAGTTTCGGATCGATTTTAGTAAGTTAGAAGTTTTAGAGTTAGAGAAATAGAAAAGTTTGACTAAAGTCAACACCCGGGATAAATGTGTCATTTTCGTAATTTTGTCAATTCCATTAGGTCCGGAATGTCATTTATCGCTTAGTCGATATTTGGTTTCGGGTCCCGAAGCATTCGGGTGTGATCTGGGTCTTTAGTTGGGAAGTTGAGTTTTGGAAGTTTTGGAGTTGAGCTTGGTCAACCCCGGGACAACGCGACCTCTTTTGGAAAAATCTGAGTGTGTGAACGAGTTTGTAGCATGTTTTCTGATAGAAACGCATATTTGGTTTGTGTCCGAGAGGTCCCGGGAGAGTTCGGGTGTCGAGTCAAAGGTTGGGAAACAACAGAAAAATCTGGTGTGACTGAGTCTGGTTTGGTCGCATTTGCGATGTTCTATCCGCTTTTACGAACTTGAGGGGAAGTGGGAAGCTCGCATTTGAGGGCATCCCTTTTGCGAGCCAGAGGTCACAAATACGAAAACCCCTGGCAGTTTGGGATAAATTCCCCAGTTCAAACCCATTGTTTCATTCACCCATTTTAGAAGTTCTAGAGCTCAGTTTTGAGAGATTTCAAGTGCCAAATTCAAGTTTCTTCTTGGGGGTAAGATTCTAGCCTCAATCTTAGTGATTATTAATGATGCCTTTCATTATTTTATCATACTTTCCATGATTTCCAAAGCATTAAGTTAGGGTTTTTCATGAACTTTGGGTTTAGACTTAAATAGTGAAATTATGGATCAATTGGGATTAAAACTTCATAATTATTAGGATATTGACTATCTAGACTATGGGTAAGATGATTTTAGGCTTAAATTCTAATTTTACCCTGGTGAGTTCGGGGTTACCTTTTTGGGTCGAATTTGGGTTTTTGGACTTAAATAAAGCAATATGGGCTTTATTGGATTCATATGACCTTGTAGATTACTAATTTGACCATATTGAACCCGGATTCACGATAAATTGTTGTTTTAACCTTCGGGGTTTGCGACGGGATTTTAGGTTGGCTTTTTGGACCCCAATTCCTTATATGGCTTTATGGGTATCGTTAGACACGTATTCTCATGTGAATACCATATTTTGAACATAGTGGGCTCGTTTGGAGGCTCAGAGGAAAGGAAAGGTCGTGGAGTGACTCTTCGGCCTCAGATTCAAGCAACTTGAGACTTACTAGACCCTTTATATAGTGTTATGTGTTGACAAATATAAATAAGGGGCGTAATGGGGAATTAACGTTTCCGTATTCGTGATGTGACGATCACTTTTGCGGGTACCGGTGTATATGTATGGGTAATTAAATTATAAAATTGTGATAAAGATTATTTATTTAGCCTTCGAGCCATAAGGATGGTGGATAAATCCATTTAGGATGGTATGATTGTTGTTTATTTGGGCCATGAGAGCCATGATTGACTGAATACTTGTGATTAATGACTTGAGTTGCATTTCATCACTCCACATCTCGTCTGAACTATGAAAAAGGACTTATAATCTTGATATTGACTTGATGATTGTGCATTTGCATGGTGTACACATATACATTCATACTTCCATGATATTATTAGCATGTGACTGGTAAATCACAAGGCAGGAGCCTGGGAGGCCGGATATTGGATATGGTACATGGTTTGGAGTGATCATGATATTTAAACCAATGGTTGGGACCTGATGTGATCTGGGAGATTTGGTATTCCGGATGGGTATATGGACCTCACCTGTCCTACATGGGCCACGTGAAACCTAATGCAGGAGCGTGTGTATACATGTACATATGGCCATTACATTGCATACTATTCGCACGCATTCCTTTTTATTGTATACCATATAACGATTTGTCTTGTTTTCATGCCATGTGTGCTTAAAGTATATAAAGATGGGTCTTTATGCTCATATCTGTAATAACTGATATAAAGATGGGGTCTCTACTCTTGAACTTGATTTAACTAAAGGAAAGACTGAACCTTTACGGGACTAAGTTGGAATAGAAATGGATTGTATGAATTGATATAGTGTACGCACCTTCTATACTTATTGAATGCATATGTATTGTGGATTCTAAACTAACAAAGCAAGAAGAGGAGTATCGAAAGTACCAAGCATCGTCATCACTATTGTTTAGGGTCGGTCAACGATACTGCTGGGTACACGTGCTTTCCGTATTCGCTCTACACTTGTTGTACCTTTTGTGTGCAGGTACAGATACGGGTACGAGTTAAGCAACTTGGTTCTGCAACTATTAGAGCGCTTTCTTGGATTTCAGGTTATGTTGATGAGGCTCCCATAGCACCGGACTTCACTCTATCATTTATCTTCTGTCTTTCTTTATTTCAGACAATTTATGTAGTATTTTCAGACTGTATCCGGATTTAGTTGCTTATGTACTGTGACTTCCAGGTTTTAGGGGATTGTATTGACTTAGACTACTTATGGCGTTGTTCTATTAGACTTAGTATGAGACTTATTATGTTTTCCTTTATCTAATTCCGCAACTTAATTATGTTTCGTGACTTAGCCTTGTTTAGGGATTTTGGGTCATCACAAATTTGGTATCAGAGCTCTAGGTTCAATGGTCTCACAAGTACATGAGCGGTGTCTAGTAGAGGGTTGCGGATCGGTACGATGACGTCCGTACCTATCTTCGAGAGGCTATAGGGCACTTAGGAAATTTCACTTCTTTCATCCTTATCGTGAGTCCTTGACTTTATGGAATACTAAGTTATTGTTTCACTCTTTCTCACAGATGGTGAGGACTAGATTGATCGCGGCTGAAGAGCAGGCGCCCGCACCTGCACCTGCATCCGAGCCCGTTGCTAGGGCTATTGTTTGGGGCAGGGGTAGGGACATGGCTGAGGCAGAGTTTGTGTAGCAGTACTAACCCGAGGTCGAGCACCTGTGGCACCTCAGGGCCGTCCTAGAGCAGCGTCTCCTAAGCATGAAGTTATTAAAGAGGATGAGCCAAACCATGCTGAGGAGGTTGGACCAGGACAGGCACTCCGGGTTTCATTTCTACGCCTGTGCTCCAAGACACTTTAGTTCATATGTTGGGCTTCCTAGAGAGTATGACTTAGGCGGGTGTTCTACCGGCTACTTGTGATGGCTCACAGGCTGGAGTGGGAGGACAGACTCCCGACCTTATGAATGCTTCAGGATTTCAGACTCTGAGGGCTAGGCCAGCACCTACTATGTCACACCCCAAAATCCACCCTAGACGTGACCGGTATCCGACATCATGAACAATATCGGAAAAACCTAAACGACACTATAATAACACTTGAACCCGCCAGGTTCAATATTCTCCTCCAACAGTTTATAAAATAAATGTAACCTCAAGTTCCTTTTTAATAATCTTTCCTTATTAAATTAAACAAAGTTATAAGTAACTGCATATATCAGGATCACAATTATGAAATAAGATCAGCGGAAGTCTAGTGTAAGTAAACAGTCATAAACGTGGTAAACACCCATTAAGTCGTACGAGACTTTGACAATCTACCCACAATTTTGACAACTATCTATGGAGCTTCTAAGAGACACAACAATCATCTAACTTCGGGACGCATCCCGAAAATCTAGAATAATAAATGAAACAGGAAGTGTCCCACGAGCAAAGATGTGGGCTCACCAAATCAACAGCAGCAGCAAGTTCTCCTAAGCGTCGAGAGTATCACGAACCTGCTCTTCTCCGTTACCTAATATACCATCAAAAACAACGATGGTATGCCTGAGTACTTTCGTACTCAGTGAGTGCCTCGGGGACAACAAGTAATATAAAAATAAAATATAATAATACATAAAGAAATTGTTCTGAAAAGATAGTATAAAAATGGTCATTCCACTTATGATTCTTAATATCATTTGTTAAAAAGTTTACAAAGCCATTAATCAATATAAAAACAGGTGTTCAGCTTGTGTATCTCAATAAGAATTGTCAAAACCGATTGTAAAGCCTTTTGGCAAGTTACAACTTTCAATTATGCATTTGAAATTGATCATAATTGTCAACAACAGTTCCATGAGAGAATAAGAATATCACACATGCCAATACAAGCCCAAGAATCAATCACATCGAAGGGGAGACCGTAGAGGTTTCCTTGTCATAGTGCACCACACCGGAATATGGAATTCTCGGTGGCTATCCTTCCTCCCGAATAGCTAGGCATTAACCGCACTCCGGGTAGCGAACCCGGTAGTGGCCACTCTTCCTCCCGAATGGCTAGGCAATTACCACACTAGGATCCATAGTGGCTACCCTTCCTCCCGAGTAGCTAGGCCAAACACAACAACAAAGTTCATAGCATAGAAGCTGATTCACAATTTGTCTCAAAGTAGTCACACCATCAAATAGCATTAAAGTTCATTATGCCATTACGAAAATCCATAACTTCATAGATAATCTTGAAAACTTTTCCACTTCTTTAAACAAGACTCTTTTGTCATAGTTCCTTTGTAAAAAATCATCAATACCAACAATTAACCATCATCACTGATCATCTCTTATAGAAGAAAACGATTATGATTTCATATACGTATACAGAGGATAATAAAATCAAGGTTTAATGTGGGCTTGTCCCCTCACGCACATTAACCATTAATCAAAACATGTAATAGATTTCAAGAGTGTAAAACCAATTCATCATATCATTCAAAACATACTTTTATAAAGAATCAATCTTTCAAGAGAGTTTGCAAAAGAGACATATAATTTTACCTTTGTATTCAAAAGTATTTTATTTTTAAAGAGACATACCTTAAATCCCGTTAAAATATCCCAAACGTAAGCTCCATGCTTCAAAGAATCATTCTACATCTAATTGAGGTTTGTATGACTAATAAAATATAGATATTCACCAAATTCGCGACTTATCGTTCATAGCTGGAAACGCACAGCTACAGACTTCTAAATCTGATCTTCACCGTTCACATTTAAGACCTATATGTTGGGACCACTCAGTTAAAATTTGAACTCGATCCAACGATTATATTAGCGGGAAACATCAATTTAATATGGATGGTCGGAGGAAATTCTACAGCAAAATACTAGGGTTTGTTACAAACTAGGTTTAATATGGGTTTGTCCCCTCACACACATTAACCACTATTTAGACATGAATTAGAGTTCAAGAAACATGAAAAGATTACTTTTCCTTTCATTCTTTAAAGAATCTTGAATAAAGATTATACTTCCAGCAATAGTTTCAAAAAGTGATTTTCATTCAGAATAAGTTTTCAAAAGAGAGACATACAAATCACCTTTATAGTCAAAAATGATTTTAAAAGAGACATACCTAAATACGTTAAACAAAGTTTAACAATTCACTTTTGTAATGAAGAACACCCAAACCCTAGCTTGAATCACTTTGGGAAGAATTATGCTGTTAAACCCTAGGTTTTGATCACAAGAATCATATTAAGAATCATGGGTTTGATGTTAGAATAGATTAGTAATGTTAAGGGTGTTCTTACCTTTGATTTGAAGACTTGGAGGGATGATTTTCGTCCTTAGGGTTTGGAAGAATGAAAAAAAAATGGGAACAAAATAAGACCATACCCATTTTAAACCCTATTTTCTGCCAGAAATGGAAGAAGTACGTCCTAAAATGACGTCCCGTACTTTCCGGGCGTACTTTGGATGAAATCTCCAGCTTTTGTGCCCTTCAGTAAAATGGACATAACTTTCTGTACATAACTTTACTCGGGCTAAGCAACCTGCCATTGGAAAGCTATTTCAAAGATATACAACTTTCATCAAGGAATTTTTTCCAAATTCGTAACATATTTTCATGAAAATCGCCCAGAAGACAGACCTACCAAAACTTAGGCGAATTTAAGAGCCCTTAAGAACTTCAATTGTTGGTTTGACTTCAAAACGACCATCTTCCACCCGAATTCATCAAGAATGGATTCATATAGATATAATATCATCTTAACACTAGATTTTTACATATTCACACCACTAGATTTTTACATATTCACACCTAACCCCAATTTATGGAGTGTTACATATTATGGCTCCCCGATTCATGGGTATGCCAGTGTCTGGTTTTGCTTCACCTGCAGCTGCATAGCCAATGATATCCGTGGAGGAGCAGAAGATGTTTGAGCATTTTAGGAAGATAGATCCTCCTAAGTATAATGGAGACCTCGAGGATGACGCATATGATTTTTTGATCAGGTTTCATGAGAGGTTGCATAACCTTGAGTTAGTGGAGTCTCATGGTGTGGATTGCACTACTTTCTAGATTATTGGTCCCGCCAAGCAGTGGTGGAGGTCATTCTTTGATTCTAGACCAGTAAGGTCCCCTCCATTCACTTGGCTTTCGTTTACCTAGGTTTTCTTGGAAAAGTTTGTGCCTCGTAGTATTTGATAGATGAGGAGGGCTTAGTTCGAGGGGTTACACAAGGGGTGTATATCTGTGACAGAGTATGAGACCATGTTCCATGCCATATCTCGCCATGCTTTAATGATTCTTCCTGATGAGGCCGAGAGGGTGAGGAGGTTCACCAATGGGTTGATTTGCTCCCTTCACCTGATTGCGGCATAGATACCTACCACAGGGTCTTTCTTTCAGCAGATTGTTGATGTAGTTCAAGAGGCTGAGTTCATTAGGCATGAGGATTATGAGGAGGGAGTGGTCAAGCGACCCTATTTTGGCAAGCATGTGTGTACTCATCTGGAAGTAGAGGACATTTTGGCAGAGGTCATCACTGTCTGATTGCTAGGCCAGTTTCTGAGAGGGGTCAATCAGTTTCTGAGAGAGGTCATCGCGTACTTCTTATGGCACAGGCCAGTTGTCTCAGAGTTCTTATAGGCCATCTAGTCATGGTGGACATTCGGGTGCCAATTCTTCTTCTTAGCGAGCCACCGTTCCCAGGGGTTGTTTTGAGTATGGAGACCTTAGGAATTTCAAGAGAGATTGTCCCAGACTTTGGTGCAGTGGTTAGCATCAGATTTCCTAGACTCTTATACCTAGGATAGCTGCACAGCCGGCTAGAGGTGGCACTCAAGGTAGTAGAGGTGGTTCTCAGACAACTAGGGCAGGTACTCAGCCCGGTCGAGGTAGTGGTCGCGGGGGTACTCAGACTTCGGGTGATCGTGCTCATTGCTATGATTTTTCATTCAGACTAAGGCAGAGGCCTACGATGCAGTTATCACAGGTATACTTTTGATTGTCCATCGTCCCGCAATGATGTTATTTGACCTAAGCTCTACCTATTCATATGTGTCTGCCTATTTTGCCTTGAGTTTGGATTTCATGTATAATTACCTAGATTTTCCCATTCATCTTTCTACTCTTGTTGATGATTCCGTAGTGGTAGATCGGGTATATAGACCTGGTATAATTCCCTAGATAGCCACCGTTCCTAAGGGTTGCTTTGAGTGTGGAAACCTTGGGAATTTCAAGAGGGATTGTCCAAGATTTTGGCGCAGTGGTTAGCATCAGAGTTCTCAGACTCCCATACCTAGGATAGTTGCACAGCCGGCTAGAGGTGGCACTCAAGGTAGAAGAGGTAGTTCTCAGACAACTAGAGGAGGTACTCAGCCCGGCTGAGGTAGTGGCCGCGGGGGTACTCAGATTTCGGATGATCGTGCTCATTGCTATGCTTTTCTAGGCAGATCTAAGGTAGAGGCCTACAATGCAGTTATCACAGGTATACTTTCAATTTTCCATCATCCCGCAACGATGTTATTTGACCCAAGCTCTACCTATTCATATGTGTCTGCCTATTTTGCCTTAAGTTTGGATTTCATGTATAATTCCCTAGATTTGGCCATTCATGTTTCAACTCCTATTAGGGATTTCGTAGTGGTAGACTAGGTATATAGATGTTACCTAGTTAATTTGATAGGTTACGATACCCAGGTAGATTTGAAAATCATAGAAATGGTGGATTTCAACACTATACTTGGGATGGATTAGTTATCTCCATATCACACGATCTTAGATTGTCATGCAAAGACGGCTACTTTAGCCATGCCAGGTATTTCTCTCTTAGAGTGGAAGGGTACTCTTAGTCAGTATCTGAAGAAGGTGATTTTGTTCCTTAAGCCTCAAAGGATGGTGGAGAAGGGTTGTCTATCTTATTTGGCTTATATTCAAGACACTAGTGCGAAGACTCCTCCGTTAGAGTCAATTCTGGTAGTATGAGATTTTCTAGAGGTGTTCCCTAGTGTCACGCCTCGAACTACGGCCTACGCGTAACACGACACTCGGTGCCTGACTGCATGTGACCGAGCGAATCAACTGACTGGCTAAATCAACATGTGATATCAAAACGTACTTGAATACGAAAATAACATTAACACATGCTGTTCTACTAAAATCTGACTGAGATATCATAAATGCGAAAATACTGAATAAGTCTGAAAGTCTGAGTAAGTAGCCGACAAGGCTGACACCTAAAGCTGCTAAACATCTAGCTGACTAGACTATAGTCTACGAAGCCTCTAAAGAGTACTGAACTGCAAACTATTTACCCGGACAAGGCCCCCGGCATACCTCACTGACTGAACTACTATAAAGACTGATAGTATGATAACGCCCAGAGAAAAATGGGGCTCACCAAGTAGCTGATACGAGAATGTCCTAGTAAGCAGAATCGTCAACCTGTAAATCGTTATCTGCATCGCGAGATGCAGGCCCCGGGCAAAAGGGATTTCAGTACATTTGAATTGTACTGGTATGTAAAGAAACGGAAAGAAAGAACTGTAAGTACTAAAACAAACTGTAAGTACTGAAACTGAAACTGATCTGATAACTGAAGTCAACAAAAGAAGTAAAGATAAGAATGCTTCCTGTTCTGAATGAAGAATCACCTGCTTACTGAAATCATAATCTATGGCCTCAGGCCCAATATAACTGCACCAAGTCTGTGGCCTCAGGCCCAAGTATACGTATACATAACTGTGGCCTTATGCCTAAAACACAGGTGTTTAACATTAAACAAGTTATATAAAAGAACTGAGAATCATGCTGAAAAGTACAACACCGACATACTGAGCAATGACTCACTGAGACCTGAAGCTTTAACCATTTATAAACATGCTGATTATTCAAGACTGAGGCTCATGGGTATCAAACACGAGTCTATATCGATTATGTACTGAGCTCACAACGTTCAGAATAAAAGTCATGAACGAATTACAAAATTAGAGAATAGAAGTTCTGCAACTATTCAAGGAACTAAGCTTAACTATATTTCTGAGGCAATTAGTAACGTTGTAAAAGAATGTGGCGTAGGGAGAATCATTAATATTCCCAAACATAGAGATTTAGCCTCACATACCTTAATTCCGACTTTTGAGCATAATACAACGTTCGTCACCCCTTTTAACTTTAATCTGTAGTAATAAAAGTCAAAGGGATTCCATATTAGCAATAATACCCAGGCTTTGGTCTTCTAAGCATTTTATCAAACACTTGGTGGGCATGAAGCTCCACAAGCTTCATTAATGGTGTTTTCTTCACCCAATTCCCATTCTATTACTTCTAGCTAATTTTACAATCTCAATTAGGTGTAATTAACATCATTCTTCATCACTCCTATGATTACAACAAGCTCAAGTCAACAATCCAAACCCCAGCATAGTTCATAAGATGTTCTTTATCAAAACCATTTACTATTCTCTCAAGAATTCATCAATTCACAACTATAAGTGATTAAAGAGTAGAAGTATTACATTTTTGAGGTTCTATCTCCTTGAATTCAGATATTAGGGTTTCCACGTCCAACAATAACGTTCCAATTACAACTCTATGGATTAGAAGGGTTCACTCAAGCTAGAAAGGGATTAGAGACTTGAAATCAACCTAGAATCATTGGAGAACTCACCTTGGAGGGTTCTTGAGGCTTGGGACATGTTCTCTCTTGCCTTAGGATGATTTTTTGTGAATAGGGGTGTTAGTAAATGAGCCCCAAGCTTAAATATAAGTTAAAATGTGAAAACCCAAAATTCGACCCGAAAACCCGACCCTCACGTGTTGGGCCCCGGACGCGTGGCTAATACGAGGCTTGTTCTGCAGGCGAGATTTTGCAACTGATTTTCCTGCATTGGGCCTGCAACGCATGGCCGACGCTGGTGGACTGTCCCTCTAAGCATTTTTGCAACGCTCATAACTTCTTGCTCTGATCTCTGTTTCGCCTGATCTTTATATGGATGGAAAATTATTTCTCCGTAATACAACTTTTGTTAAGGGCACTTTCCCAAATTCTCAACTAATCAAGGGGTTACGACTACCCGAAGTAGGCCTATCAACCATTTTAGCAAAATGTTCAAACCTTCAGATTTTCCACTAAAACACTAACGATACGATTCCAACCTTAGTTCCAAGATACGGGGTATAATACCTACAGACCTTCTAGGTGTTCCACCCAATCGTGATATTGACTTCTGCATCGATTTGGAGCCAGGCACTCAGCCCACTTCTATTTCTCCATATCGGATGGCACTGACCGAGTTGAAGGAATTGAAGGAACAGTTGCAAGACTCTTTTATCAAAAGGTTCATTCAGCTTAGTATTTCGCTATAGGGTGCTTCCGTGTTGTTCGTAAAGAAGAAAGATGGGTCTATGCAGATGTGTATTGATTATAGGCAGTTGAATAGGGGGACTATCAAGAACAAGTATCTGATCCCGCGCATTGATGGTTTGTTTGACCAGCTTCAGTGTGCTTCTATCTTTTCCAAGATTGATTTGAAATTCGGCTATCACCAGTTGAGGATTAGGGCTAAGGATATCCTTAAGACAACTTTTTGGACGCGATATGGCTATTATGAGTTCTTGGTGATGTCTTTTGGGTTGACTAATGCTTCCGCAACCTTTATGGAGTTGATGAATGGAGTATTCAGGCCTTGTTGGATTCGTTTGTGATTGTCTTCATCGAATATACTCTTGGAGTAGGGAGGAGCATAAGTAGCATTTAAGGATCGTGCTTGGGGTTTTGAAGGAGAAGAAGCTTAATGTTAAGTACTCAAAGTGTGAGTTTTAGCTTAATTCAGTGTCATTCTTGGGGCTTGAGGTGATAAGGTTGGTATTATGGTAGTTCCTAAGAAGATTGAGGCGGTTTGAGATTGGATTAGACTTGCTTCGGTCATCGAGGTTTAGAGCTTTGTAAGCCTCGTAGGGTATTATAGTCGTTTTGTGAAGGGATTCTCATCCATTGCATCCCCGTTGAACAAAATGAATCACAAGGAAGTGACTTTCTATTGGCCCGATGAGTGTGAGGCGAACTTCCAAAATCTCAAGACTTTGTTGACTATCGCTTCGATTTTGACCTTACCTATCAAGGGAGAGAGCTTTACGGTTTATCGTGATGCTTCTGATAAGGTCTTGGTTGTGTGTTGATATAGAAAGGGAAAATGATAGACTATGGTTCAAGACAGTTGAAGGCGTATGATAAGAACTACCCCACCCATTACTTGGAGTTAGCAGCGGTAGTGTTCGCTTTGAAGATTTGGAGGCATTATCTCTATGGGTGGGTACATTGTGAGGCATTCACGGATTATCCTATTCTTTAGCTACTTTCAATCAAAAGGACCTCAATTTGAGACAACGTAAGTGGTTAGAGTTTCTCAAGGACTATGACATGACCATTCTTTATCATCCAAGTAAGGCCAATGTGGTGGCGGATGGCTTGAGTAGGAAGCAGTGAGCATGGGTAGTTTGGCACTATTACAAGTGGGAGAGCGTCCTTTGGTGTTGGACGTCCAGTCTTTGGCTAATCGTTTTGTAAGACTTGATATTTCGAAGCCTGGTAGGGTTCTAGCTTGTGTAGAGGTGTGGTCTTCCTTATTAGAGCAGATTCTAGCTCAGCAGTTTGAAGATGTGAAGTTGTGCAAAATTCAAGACAAGGTGTTGCAAGGTGAGGCTAAGGAAGCTATTCTTGATGGTGATGGAGTTTTGAGGATCAAGGGTCGGATTGTGTCCCGAAAGTGGAAGATTTGACTAGATTGATCATGAAAGAGGCTCATTGTTTGGAGTATTCTATTCATCCAGGGGCTACAAAGATGTATTATGGCTTGAAGCAACACTATTGTTGGTATCGTATGAAGAAGGATATAGTGGAGTTCGTGTCTCGGCGTTTGAATTGTTAGCAAGTGAAGTATGAACACCAAAAGCCTGGTGGTGTGATTCAGAGAATGCTCATACCTGAGTGAAAGTGGGAGCGAATTGTTATGGACTGTGTGATAGGATTGCCACGCACTTTGGGCAAGTTTGATGCTATTTGGGTCATTGTGGATAGATTGACCAAGTCTGTCTATTTATTCTAGTTCAGGCTACTTACAATTCAGAGAGATTGGCTAAGATCTACATTCGAGAGATAGTTCGTTTGCATGGGGTGCCCATTTCTATCATTTCGGATCGAAGTACTCAATTTACATCACATTATGCAGAAGGAATTGGGTACTAGAGTAGAGCTTAGTACAACTTTTCACCCTCAGACTAGCGGACAGTCCGAGCAGACTATTCAGGTTCTCGAGGATATGCTGGTAGCTGTGTGATTGACTTTGGTGGTCATTGGTATCCGTTTCTACCTTTGGCAGAGTTTTCTTATAACAGCAACTACCATTCGAGTACTGAGATGGCACCATTTGAGGCATTGTATGGTAGGAGGTGTCGTTCTCCGACTGGTTGGTTTGATGCTTTTAAGGTTAGGCCTTAGGATACAGATTTGCTGACAGATTCGTTGGATAAGGTTAAGATGATTCAGGATAGACTTCTCACGGCTCAGAGCAGGCAGAAGAGTTATGCGGATCGGAAGATTTGTGATTTGGAGTTCATGGTTGGGGAGCGAGTTATGTTGAAGATTTCACCCATGAAGGGTGTGATGAAGTTTGGGAAGAAGGGGAAGTTGAGTCTGAAGTTTATTAGCCCATTTGAAATCGTTCAGCGTATTGGGGAGGTGGCTTATGAGTTCGCCTTACCTCCGGGTCTTTCGGGTGTTCACCTAGTCTTTTATGTTTTGATGCTGAAGAAGTACCAATCAGATGGTTCTCATTCAGATGGGCTTCGGTGTTGCTTGATCAGAATCTGCCATTTGAGGAGGAGCCGATAACTATTTTGGACAAACAGGTTCGGAAGTTGAGATCAAAAGAAACAGCTTCAGTGAAAGTGCAGTGGAGGCATCGTCCTATTGAAGAGGCGACTTGGGAGACCTAGTCTGATATGTCGTCTAGATATCCCCAGCTTATTATGGATCCATGTATCTTTTTATCTTTTACCGTTTGAGAAGGAACGCTATTTTAAGTGGTATATGATATAACGACTCACTAAGTCGTTTTGAGCCTTTCACCTAGAATTCTCTAAAATACCCTTCCCGAGGTTACTTTGGTTTATTTATGACTTTCAGGATAGGTGCTACGATTACCGAGGCAATCGGGCGAGTTTCAAATCGATTTTGATAAGTTAGAAGTTTCATAGTTATAGAAATGGAGAAGTTTGACCAAAGTCAACACTGGGGTCAATGTGTCATTTTCGTGGTTTCGTCGATTCCATTAGGTCTGAAATGTCATTTATGACTTAGCTGAGCTTTTGGTTCAGGTCTCGAGGAGTTCAGGTGTGATTCGGGTCTTTGGTTGGGAAGTTGAGTTTTAGAAGTTTTGGAGTTGACCTTAGTCAACCCCGGGTCAAGGCGACCTCTTTTGAGAAATCCGAGTGCGCGAGCGAGTTTGTAGTGTGTTTTATGATAGAAATGCGTATTTGGTTTGTGTCCGGGAGGTCCCGGGTGAGTTTCGGGTGCCGAGTCGAAGGTTGGCAAACACCAGAATAATCTATGGTGACTGAATCTAGTTGGTCGCATTTGCGAATGTTTGGCCGCATTTGCAGGACCGGCATTTCCAAGGTTCTGTACGCTTTTGCGAACTTTTGCGAGCTACTGCTCGATTTTGAGAGATTTTAAGAGATTTCATTCCCCAATTTGAACCTATTTCATTCACCCATTTTAGAAGTTCTAGAGCTCAATTTTGAGAGATTTTAAGTGCCAAATTTATGTTTCTTTTTTGGGGGTAATATTCTAAGCTCAATCTTAGTGATTATTAATTATTTCTTTCATTATGTTATTACATTTTCCATGATTTCCAAAGTAGTAAGTTAGAGTTTTTCATGAACTTGGGGTTTAGTCCTAAATAGTGAAATTGATTGATCGATTGGAATTTGAACTTCATGACTTTTAGGATATTGACTATCTAGACTACGGATAAGATGATTTTAGGCTTAAATTCTAGTTTTACTCTTGTGGGGTCGGGTTACCTTTGGGTCTAATTTAGGGTTCCAGACTTAAATATAGGAATATGGGTGTTATTGGATTCGTATGACATTCTAGATTACTAATTTGACAATGTTGAATCCGGATTCGCGATAAATTACAGTTTTAACCTTTGGGGTTTGGGACGGGATTTTAGGTTGGCTTTTTGGACTCGAATTCCATATATGGCTTTATGGGTATCATTAGACTCATATTCTCATGTAAATGCCATATTCGAATAGAGTGGGCTCGTTTGGAGGCTAAGCGGAAAGGAAAGGCAGTGGAGTGACTCTTCAACTTCGGATTTAGGCAAGTTGAGACTTAATAGACCCTTTTATGTAGTGTTATGTGTTGGTAAATATAAATAAGGGGCGTAATGGGGAATATGGGGTCCCGTACTCGTGAGGTGACAAGCACTTGTGCGGGAATCGGTGTATCGATATGGGTAATTAAAATATAAAAGTATTATAATTGTGACAGAGATTATTTGTTTAGCCTTCGGGCCATAAGGATGGAGGATAAATCCATTTAGGTTGGTATGATTGTTGTTATTTGGGCCATGTGAGCCATGATTGACTGAATACTTGTGATTAATGACTTGAGTTGCATTTCATTACTCCATATCTCGTTTGAATTATGAAAAAGGACTTATAATCTTAATACTAGTTTGATATTGTGCATTTGCATGGTGTATGCATACCCATTCATACTTCCATGACATTAAATACTTCCATGACATTATTAGCATGTGACTTGTAAATTACAAGGCAGGGGCCTGGGAGGCCGGATATTAGATATGGTACATGGTTTGGAGTGATGAAGATGTTTCAGCCAACGACTGGGACACGATGTGACTTGGGAGATCTAGTGTTTCGGGTAGGTATATGGACCTCATGAGTCCCCCATTGGTCTTGTGAAACCTACTGCAGGAGGGTGTGTATACCGGTGCATATGGTCTTGCACTGCATACCATTCACTTACATTTGCACGCATTCCTTTATATTGCATACCATTTATGCGGTTTGTTTTGTTTTCATGTCATGTGTGCCTAAACTATATAAAGATGGGATCTTTATGCTCATACTTGTCATAACTAATGTAAAGATGGGATCTTTATTCTTGAACTTGATTTAACTAAGGGAAAGACTAAACCTTTACGACTAAGCTGGAACAGAAATGGGTGATATAGTGTACGCACCTTCTATACTTGTTGAATGCTTATGAATTCTGGATTCAAAACTAACAAAGCAAGAAGAGGAGTAGTGGAAATACCAATCCTCGTCATCACTATAGTTTAGGGTCGGTCAACGATGTTCTTTGGGTACACATGCTTCCCGTACTCACTATACACTTGCTACACATTTTGTGTGCAAGTACAGATTTGGGTACGAGTTGAGCATCTGGGTTCAGCGACTGTTGGAGCGCTTTCTTGGAGTTCAGGGTATGCTGATGAGGGTCCCACAGCACCGTACTTCACTCTATCATTTATCTTCTGTCTTTCTTCATTTCAGACAGTTTATGTAGAATTTTCTGACTGTATTAGGATTTAGTTGCTCATGTACTGTGGCTTCCAGGTTTTGGGGGATTGTATTGACTTAGGCTACTTATGGCCTTGTTTCTATTAGAACTACTAGTTTTTAGAGTACGCGCTTTGCGCGTGTCCCTATTCAATCACGATATAATTGAAAATTAAATAAGTAATAGTAATAATACGGAAAAAGTTCTTGGTAAAGAATATTTTACCTTTATAGTGAATCTACCAAGTAGATCCGAATTAGTCGGGACTGGTTAAACAAAAAAGCTAATTATACAGGGTAATTTTAGAATGATTATAGAGAAAAATGTCACATTTTATCCACCAGAACAAAAAATTTAGAGTTTAACTAATATCCACTGAGGTGTAAAAAAAAAAATTGTTACAGGTAAGTTCTTAAGTATTTATACTCTACTTTTCATTATTTAAATTATAAATAAAAAATATACTACTTACCAGAAGGGAAGTTGAACTCTACTGTTATTCTACCCAAATGAAGACCTTATTTATCAAAAATACAAAGGATTCCACCTGTTCTTCGTTTTCATCCATCATTAGTCGGTTTGTGTATTTTGTTTCTTCCTAACACCAATTAAACAATCAGTATCATACACCATTAGAGTAATCACCAACTCTATTATATGGAAACTCTTGATATAATTTTTTTAGAATTTAGAGATGGGGAAGTCTTATGGTTGATAACTTGATTTGATGATTTTAATTTTCAAGAGTAGAGAACTCTTTTTAAGCAGCTAATCTATTGTATGTGCATTCATTCTTTATGTACGTGCCTCGCAAGTAATACTCCCGACATGAGAAGAGAGAAAATAAAAAATGAAACATTAACGTAAGGTAGTACAAGAATTATAACAATGATAAATTGGTAATTTTGGTTCAATTACCAACTGCAATAAGAACACATTACATCAGAAAATTTTAGCCACTCAAAAAAGTAAAGACAACCATACGTTCAAGACCCTTAACATAATAAACTTCATCAACTCAAGCTTAACTAAAAAAGACATACTAATACCGAATATTTCGAGAGAAATGAAAGAAGAATCGACAAACGGATCTTCAAGGACTCAATGTCCAACTAACTTCTACAACATCACCTACTTTGAATTAATACAGTAATAAGTACATAACATATTAACTAATCAATCTAAGTAGTCCATCAGATCGCATATCTATAGCAACATGGTTCGTGCTATGTGACGTTGTGACCAGAAGCTGAAGCTGGTTCATAGTCTGAAGCAGGTCAATACCTCCAACTCTTCAACATTGTCGTCCTTCCCTATTCAAATATCTTCAGAGCAAAGTAATCATATATTAGACCAAAAATACATAAAAGTGTCCTGCATTACGATGCTTCTATTAGTAATCCCATTACTTGCAAGGTTCGTCAGAATAAGTTCACGGGAATTGGGGAGTATCTGAATTGGTACAATAGTTTGTCTCGATGAATCCCTCACAGGCAAGACACAACATCTTTTATAGTAAATGTGTTATCCAATCAAAGTCGTCAGTGTTCCGGAGAACTCACACGAAAAATTCAATATCACTAATATCATAAAAGCAAATCCCTGCTTTGAAATTTGAGATATTGAGAAAAGGGAGTGTAGACATTAGGGTGGCTACAAAGTTTATGAACTCTCACTTCAAAATCTTGAAAAGAAACTCAACTTCATCAGGTGATGATCTGGTCACGTAGCAAGACATTAAAAGCAAAAAACTGATAACACTGCTATTATGAAAGATAAACAATGGTGAGAGGCATAACTGGATAATCTCATGAGTATCAAAGTAAGAATACATGAATACTCTCTGAAAATATACTATACCCTCTTCCAATTTATGCGATACAGTTTGGATTTCGATAGTAAATTTCTCTATTTTGACCATGAATTCGGACATACATTTACATATTACATAAAAAGAATTAGAAGTCACAATAATTAACAATTTAAAATTATTTAAAAGGCATACAGATAAATTGTGGTCAAAGATTTTCTCATTTATCTCTAAAAAAAGGAAAAGTATCACATAAATCGAGACAGAGAGAGTACTAATTTTCTATCTCGTGTAGTACCATAACATGGCACAATGTAAAATATAATTTCTCCTCTACCTTGCTATAACCAGTGATGGCACGTGCATGGACATAATTTTCTCTCTTCAATTACTCAAAATTAACACCTATATCACTATATCTTAAACAAAAGAACATATATAATCAATCAATGAGAATATTAACATGAAATACTTACAACAGTAGGATGCATATTAGAAAAGGGCCGACCTCACCTGCTCTCCGAAAAATTAAATCCTCTGGTCACTAAAATGGCTCAAGATTGGAGAAGAATGGGACCCGTAATTATCTCCCATTGACTATTGTTTCTCCTTTTCAGTAACAAATAAGACATTCTTTGATGAAAAAAATTGACTACCTCAATTTCATCTTTAAAGTTATGTATCCAATCAATCCATGGAACCTGATGGACATGAATCACTTACAACTCATAAATGAACGCAAGTCAATCAATTTACTTTGTTCACACTTCAATCACCATATAAAGTGACAATTTGCACAAATTCTACGTACCATGCACTGCTCCAGCTTCAATTATATATATACTAGATGATGGGTAACATAATTGTGCACTTCATGAACCCGGAGTCATATCGTAGGGGTATTTTGGGTATTTTTGGTATTTTTCTGAAAGTATACCAATATGGGTATTGTTGGCCTTGTTTTGTGATGTAGATTAATTATTTGATAGACGTTAATCGTTTCGAGGCTCTCCAAAGAGGAAGGAAAGGCTAAGGTTTGACGATTCGAGACTGTTGTTCGACATTCCAGGTAAGTTACGGCTTACTTTAGTTAGACTTTGATTAGAGAAATGTACCTATTGTGTAGAATTGACGGGAGAAAGCATGATTAGGTCTTCGAACATGGTGTTTTGGTTGGATATTAGCTAGGGCTAGGTTGGTATGACTTCTGATTTTGTGGGCTCATCGCCATTACTTATGTACTGAAATCTGAGATGCAGTTGTATTCATACTGTGGTGATTCAGGATGGATTTCTATTAGGTTGATTGTTGTTGATGGTGGCTTGTTGCCCTGTTATTGTGATTAGACTTGTTACCTGAATTGTTGTGTTGTAATACGCGTTGCACCCAATTCTCTCTTATTGTTACACATATCATCGGAGAAAGGAAGGATAATGAGTTTAGACCAGAATCGTGATATATACTTAAGATAGTACTCAGATGAAAACTAGATGTACGATTTACTGTTGATGATGATATATAGAAAAATGGAGCACCTTGGTGACACAAGACTTAGTTGTGAGGCGTACTTGTTATATATCGAGGTAAAGAGGGACATAGACTCTTATGTTGGTTGAGATGGTTTGTATGATTCATTTCATGGTTGAGTTGATCTAAGTCTTGATATGACTTGTGGCTTTGTGACTTACTGTTACACCTCGAAAAATTTTTCGTTGATGCACAGTGAGTAAGCTGATGAGGGACACGAAGTATATGATGTTTCGATGAGTAAGTAATGACTTTTGACGACCTTAAGTAAGATTTTGAAGACATTCGATGTTAGACGAGAAAGTTTCCAAGAGAAGGCCATGTATGCGATGGTTATCAGAAAGGATTTACAAGTAACAAGTTAATGATGTCTTAAGGATGTTTTGGAGAAGAGTTATAACGTCCCTTAGATTGCTAATGAAGTGATAGACAAGTGCTAAGAAGGTTCCATAAGGATTGGAGATCAGACGAGACGACGGGAACAATTTCGGAGAAGCAGTGAGTTCCACGACCACTTCCACGGCCCATATAATATTCCACGGACCGTGGAATGGTCCGTGGAACTGATAGCAGAGGAGGTGTCTGGCTGGTCGTGAACCACGACCAGTTCCACGGACGGCATTGTGTTCCACGGACCGTGGAACAGTCCGTGGAACACCCGACGGGCTGAAATGTTCCAAGTTTATAAATGTGTTTCCACTTCATTTATTTCATTCCATACACCTCTCCATCTCTCTCAAAGCCTCTAGAACCTTCCATACACTTCAACCACACGAAATCAAGGAAAAATTGTGATCAACTTCATCAAACCAACAAGAATCAAGTGTAAGAAACCTCACCAAAGTCATCTAAGCCAAGAAATTCAAGAAAGGGTGAAATAGGGTTTTGGTGCAAGAAGTGTATTATCATCCAAGGCTTGTCCCTCCATCATCTAAGGTAAGTTTTATGGTACTCTCATGATATTTGAAGTATTGTAAAGTTGAAACACTTGAGTTGTAGAAGAATATATGAAATGGGTCATAAATGTGACAATAGGGTCATTGTTGAATGGAAGTTGGAATGAATCATGAAAATGGATATGTTAAGATTATAAAAATGTTATAAATGACATTTAGAACAAGGAATGGGTATTGTATATGAAAGAACACGATAGTGAACTTGGTCACCTTTAAATAGAATTTGGAGTGAAATTCCAGAATGTGGATAATGCGAATGGATGATACTTATTGTTTATGATATTGTGATCGTTGTTATGAATGTTGAGGGTTGATATAGAATATGGCGGAAAGTAGTATAAACAAAGGAAACGCTGCCCAATTTTCTATAGCTTTAGTAAGAACGCTCTCATGACTGTCTAACTAATGTTGATACGAATCCTCTTGAAGGTAAAGACGCGAGCATTTAAAGAAGAACGAGCAAGCAATCGAATAGTTAAACGACAAAGGTATGTAAGGCTCAACCTTCTCTTTCTAAGGCATGACTCTATGGTATGAATCCTCCTATCCTTCTATGATCTCTCTACACATATGTATGCATCGGAAATGATGAGTCCACGTTATAGAGAGCTCGCATGAGATGAAGCATGATATGAATATGATGATGAGCCGAGTCTAGAGATCCTAAAACTTATGATGCAAGATTTCTACAAAGTTAATAATCTTCATACGACTCCTTGCTATTATTCAATATTGATAAACCCATCTTAAAATGATGGTCTCTTTCCCTTCAAGGCATGACTCTCCTCCGTCTCCACGAATCTCCTAGATTCCGAAGAACTAAGAGCCTATGTTTATAAATAGCCATACGAGAGAAAGATGAGAAATATATATTATTATTTTGATAGCCTAAATGGCTTATGTTTATACAAGTAAATATGTTTTAAATGAAAAATCATTTTCTATGATTACAAATGATAAGAAATATGAATAAAGGCAGGATAAGCAGTAGAATGGGTGGTGCTCGGTGGTCAGCCTCGGGTACCAGTCGCGGCCCTAGTCGGGTCGTGACACTTACACCTTCACTGTTGCTTTATTTGTTTGCATTAATTTACCATGTTTACAATCATTAATGCATTCATACACTCGTACATGATGGAAATGGTTCGGAAATGATTCATGAAAGACTTATGGCATGATGCTTGTGTTTGACATTGATATTGCTAATTGTTCATAGTCCATACATACTAATGAACTGGAATACGTTGAGACATACATTGTGGTGAGAAGTTAATATGATCTTCTTGATGAAAATGATATACTACTTGATAATCGCTCATTAAAAGTGATGTGACAATATATATATATATATATATATATATATATATACGAAAAGGCGCATTTGAAAGGGGGTGAGGATGTGACCTAGATTTTGGGCACATTTGATAGAGGTGAGGATGTGGCCTAAGTTAAAGGCTTGTGATCCGAGGTTGTAACGACCCTTCCGGTCGTTATGGGAAATGTAGGATCACCCCACCAAATAGAACCTTTCCAAGGGTAGAACGAGCTAATAGAAACTCAATTGTGTAAGCCTAAGAGCTGAAACTTGACTTGTTTGCGGTTGTTATTTGATTTTATCGAGTCCGTCAGGGGGTGACGTAGAGAATTAGAACTTCGTTGGGAATTCTGAGGCCACGGGTGGATTCGTATGACGTCTTTATGTATATGTGCATGTTTTGTTTGTGTTTTTTAGGCCTCGGATGAAATGTTGGGTGGGGGAAAAACTGGACAAAAGTTAAGCTCACTGCCCAAATGGGACCGCTGCGGTACCGCTATAGCGGTGGGTGGACCGCTGCCAGCGGCCATCCATTTTCTCGGTGGCCGCTGTGGCGGGTGGTTGGCCGCTACGGCGATACCACCATAGCGGTGATGCGGATTCCTTTGGTCTGCTATAGCGGTCACTTGACCGCCATAATAGCAGGACCGCTGCAGCAGTCGACGGAAAATAGTAGCCCGATTTTATAACACTTAGCCTCCCATTCTTAATTCATAAAATACCAACACAGTTCCCAACAAGCACCTAGGGTGAAATTCCAAGCTAGGGCAAGAAACTCTTGAGAGGTAAGTCTCATCTATCCCTTTCTATCGTTTCGTTTCTGCTTCATGATTGTCATTGTTACATCCTGTACTTTTGTACGTTGGATTATTTGTAAGTTAACTGACATAAGCTCGGAGGACAAGATTATTTTGAGGTTATAAGTATTTATGTAATTCTTAACAAGTGATAAGTAAGTATCGTGAAGGTTAGAGGTTAAACAAATTCGGGCTATGGTTTGAACCGCTTGGACAGGACAATTTTTGGCCATACACAAGTATGCAAATAAAGAGATCGGAGTATAAAAGGATGAGGTCCCGAAATAATATAGGACTTAACAAGTGTGACCATGGTAATTGATAATAATATTTAGTGTATGTATAAAGAGGCTATGGACTAGAATTATACCACATGATTGTGATAATGAGTATATGAAGTGTGTTAAAAGTGGTCCATGTTTAAGTGAATTGAGACCAAGAAATTAATTATGGGTGTAATTGGTTAAATATGGAGTGTGGTAGAGATAAAGGAATTAAGTAATTATTTAATGGATAGGTAGTGAATTGTTTGATTTCCACGTGGTCCATGGATGAACTGCACCGAGTGACTATGCATTTTTATGTAGTGGTGGAACCTTTACAAAGTAGTAATCCAAAGTGAATAAAAGGGATGTGGACCCCATGATCCTTAAAATGATGAAAATTATTAGATCCTTTACTTACAATTTCTCTAAAGCAAAAACGTTAGCAACAACTTTAGAGATTTTCACACTTTAGCTAATTTTTTTGGTCTCTTGAGAAAAAGCAAAGAAGCAAAGTTTTATTGTTGGCAGAAACATCTTTATCATATATATGTAAATTCCCTTATCAACGTGTGAAGAAAGAGCAGCAACGTGACAAGGGACAATTTTATTTCACCGAAGAAAAAACGTGAAGAACGACATAGAGGTTATACCCGCGTCGGTTTCCTCCGGATGATAGCAAATCGGAGATTTCCTTAAAGTGAAATAAGGTGGAAGAAGAGGAGTTCTTTGCATATGAGGTAAGAATTCTCCTCTCCTAGATATATTTAAATTCATCCAGGTCACAGTTAAATTGTGAGATGAGAACTACAGAATTAATGACGGAAATCGGATAAGTTGATGTTGTTGTTGTCGTGTTGTTGTTGTTACTGTCGATGTGGTTGTCATTATAATTGTTTGTTGGTATTGTAATTTCAGGCTAAGGATATAAACGAGAGGAGATCTTTCTTTAGAATTTCGCAAAATTCTTAAAGGATTTAATTTGGAGGCTTAAGATAAGCATATGACGACAAGCCTAATAATAGTATGAATGGTTTTATATGTAGATTACGAGACTATGAATGATCTTACATAGATTGCAAGATAAGAAGTAAGTTGGAAAGTGAAATGTAAGCTTCCAGGTATATGAGGCAAACCTTTCTTCCTTTGGCATGATTCTTGTTGTTATTCATTCTATATGTACTCCATATGATTCCATTCTTAGACGAGTAAGGTCTAAATATTTCTTGTGATGGCTTATTGATATTGTACTCCTATTCTGTTCCAAAGGGAACACCCAAAAGGTGCCAAGTTGAGTTGTGTATATGGTTTTACTAATGATTTCGAGGAAATGAGTTTCATACTAAAGGAAACATAAAGTTTGATTTTCAAAACCACTCCTAAGGAGGTGCGAGATTTTACTACTTCATTTCATTTACGACTTATGTCTACATTCCATAGTATCATCCCTCTGTATTGATATGATTATTTATTCTTTGGGTACGGAAATAAGATGAAATTGAGTAGAATATAAGTAGTAAGAATTTCATAACAATTCTACCCTCAAACCTGGAAGTATGTCCTCCTAAGTCTATGGAGACACAAATTTGATAACTTCTTATGAAAGACTAAGGCTAATAACTGGATTGTGATTAATTGATTAGTGACTTATGATATGAATTGAAATTGATATTTGTGGATTGAGTTTGTGTTGATATGATGCTGATATTAAGCCAGAAGCGGCTGCCCGAAAAGGCCATCATTATTATGCCGGAAGCGGTCGTCCGAAGGGACTATTGTGATACTAGCCGGAAGTGGCTGTCCGAAGGGATCATTCTGTTAACATGTCGGAAGCGACATGTGTGTTGGATTGCATGGTTTACTTAAAGATTGTTTTGAGACTTCGTGTGCACATTTATGTTTCTTCCAGCGAAGGATGTAGGTATTGAGTTAGATTGTGATTTCTTCTCTCCTAAGTCAAATTATGATTATAACTTGTTACCACTTTACATACTCAGTACATTTTTCGTACTGACGTCCTTTTGCCTGGGGACGCTGCGTTCATGCCCGCAGCCCCAGATTGTTTGGCAGGCTAAGTGTATAGCTAGGGTGCTTGGATGTCAGCTGGGATTGGCAAGTTCCACCTCGTTACGGAGTCATGTCCGAGTCATGTATAGATATGTATGATTATGGGTATGTCGGGGCCCTGTCCTGACTCATAATGTTCAATTTATTTCTTAGAGACTTCTGCAGACAGTGTCCTGTGGTATGTTTGTCGAGATGTCGACAAAGTGATATCAGTTGAGTCATTTGTGGATTTTAAAAGAGTATGTATTTTAGATGACTTCAATTGGTTTAAAGTACTTATTTGATTGAAAGTTTTCATAATCGTTATAAAGATAATGATTTCTATTTGGAAAAGTTTTATGTTCTTAAAAGTTTTTTTGAAATGACAGGTTTTTGATAGAGGGAATGTCTGAGGGTTCGCTCGACTATGATGAGAGTCGGGTGCCCCTCATGCCCTATCAGGATTGGGGTGTGACGGTCATCCCCTTTGTGGATCTTTAATGGTGGAATTATAATAAAAACCCTAGAAATTTATAAAACTTCTAAACTTGATGGGTTATGGTAGTTATCACTTATTTATCCTCTAATGTCTTAGATTAACTCCTCCTAGTCATGAATTAAGTCCTTTGAACCATATACTAAGTGACTTGAGACTTAGGGTTCTAATAAAAATGGAAGCTTTGTCCAAAAATCGGTTTTAAAGGGTAAAATTGATTAGGAACCCATGAATTGAAGGTTAATGATTGTAGAGATAGAAGTTATGATAAATTCACCATTAATGGATGGTCTCACCAATTGAAAAGGGTAGAAGTAGATGGGTCTTCTTCCCCAAATTATTGTCCTTTATTAAATACATGCTTTGTTGCTTACTCAGCATCATATTGTTACACTTTGACAGTTATGAGGTGCTTCGAAAACAGAAGGCTCATGCGGAGTAGTTCGTGGCTCTTACTCTGCATTCGAGGTAGGTTATGGCTTACTTTAGTTAGACTTTGATTAGCAAAACGTATGTATTGTGTAGAATTGATGGGAGAAAGCATGATTAGGTCTTCGGACATGGTGTTTTGATTGGATATTAGCTAGGTTGGTATGACTTCTGATTTTGTGGGCTCGTCGCCTTACGGGATGGATTTCTATTAGGTTGATTGTTGTTGATGGTGGCTTGTTGCCCTGTTATTGTGATTTGACTTATTGCCTAAATTGTCATGTTGTACTCAGTTCTCTCTTATTGTGACACATATTAACGGAGAAAGAAAGGATAATGAGTTTAGGCTTGAATTGTGATATAAACTTATGACAGTACGTAGAAGAAAACTTGATGTATGAATTACTGTTGATGACAATATATAGAAAAGTGGAGCTTCTTGGTGATACAAGACTTAGTGTGAGGTGTACCTGCTACAGGTGGAAGTAAAGGGGGACATAGACTAATATGTTGGTTGAGACTGTTTATATGATTAATTTCATGGCTGAGTTGATCTAAGTCTTGATATGACTTGTGGCTTTGTGACTTGTACCTTCACTGTTGCTTTATTGGTTTGCATTGATTTACCATGTTTACACTCATTTATGCATTCATACACTCATACATGATGAAAATGGTTCGAAAACGATTCATGAAGACTTGTGGCATGATGCCTTGTGTTTGACATTGATATTGCTAATTGTTCATAGTCCCTACATACTAATGAACTGGAATACGTTGAGACATACATTGTGATGTGAAATTAGTGAAGAAGTTAATATAATTTTCTTGTTGTACTTGTGATGCTATTTGATACATGGTACTTGATGAATTGATCATTGAGAGTGTTGTGACAGTGTTACTATACATATGAAACGGCACATTTGAGGTGAGGATGTGGCCTTGTTGTGAGCTCATGGTCCGAGGTTCATTCCGGAAATGAGTGGTAAATGATGTGGATCCGCGATCGAGGTTCTTTCCGGAGTGGAGGATTTATGACTTCGGTCCGAGGAGTGGATCCGAAATAAGGGTACATGGACACCATGGGTCCCCTACAGGTCATGACTACTAAGCTATGACATCAGTAGCATGTGTGTACAGTGTCTATTTGGTTAGTGCATTGCATTGTATTGCACATCATTATATTTTTCATTGCATATCACTATATTTTATTCCGTGTTATTATATGCTCGTTTGGTTTTGATTTTGGTATGGATGTTGAATGCCTATTGTGATAATAAATATGACCATTGACTGAGTTAAATCGTGGATTAGTGACCCTACCTAGGTATGAAACTTGTACTTGTGATTATCAGGTGAGATTATTGAGACTTGACAGATTTGTGGTTTAGAAGCTTCACCTTAGGCTGGGACTCTATTATGGGATGTTTTGTGACTTGAATTTGAGTATTAAGTGCCTATCTGTTTATCTTGTTGGTTTTATACTTATATGCGTGAACTAATCATAGTCGGCCTATGATGCTTACCGGTACATAGTGTTTGTACTGATACTACCTTGCTGCACCCTTTTTGAGTGCAGATATTGTTTCAGAGATTTCATCCAGATTACATCTCTAGCTTGAAGCTAGTTTGCTCGATCAGATTCGAGGGTGAGCTTGTACCCATACCATGCCACCTGAAGATCTCTCTTTCCAGATGTCTACTTTTATTCCAGACATTATTTATTATTATATTTGATATATATTTCATTCTTTAGACATTGTTAGTTAGAGTCCTTGTACGATGACTTTCAGATTTTGGGGTGTAATAGTTAGACTTCCGCACTTACATTATCTATTAATTATGACTTGTTTTTATTTATTTATTCATTCACTTATTCCTTTGTTTGTTTAAGTATAAATGACTAAAGAAGTTAAAATTGGCTAGTGATTAATGGGTTAACGGGTAAGGGTTCGCCTACTAGTGATAATAAGGTAGGTGCCCGCACCATCAGTAATTAGGGTCGTGACAGAGGTAAGATTCTGGTGCGAGGGTACATGGACACCATGGTCCCCTGTAGGTTATAGCTATTGGGAAAAGACACCAATTAGCATGTATGTACAGTTCGAGTGATTGGCCAGTGCATTGCATTGCATATCAACATATTTTGCATTGCACATCATCATATTTTGCATTGCACATCATTATATTTTATTCTGCATTATTATATACTCGTTTAGTTCTGATTTTGGTATTTATGTTAAATGCCTATTGTGATATAAATATGACCATTGACTGAGTTAAATTGTGGATTAGTGACTCTATCTAGGGACCGAACTTGGACTTGTGATTATCAGGTGAGATTATTGATACTTGACAGACTTGTGGTTTAGAAGCTTCATCTTAGGCTGTGACTCTGTTATGAGATATTTTGTGACTTGGATTTGAGTATTAAGGGCCTATCTGTTTATCTTGTTGATTTTATGCTTATATACGTGAACTAATCTTAGTCGGCCTATGATGTTTACCGGTACATAGTGTTTGTACTACTACTACCTTCCTGCACCCTTTTGAGAGCAGATTGTGTTCTAGAGATTTCATCCAGACTGCATCTCTAGCTTGAAGCTAGTTTGCTCGATCAGATCCGAGGGAGAGCTTCTACCCATGCCATGCCACTTGAAGATCTCTCTTTCCAAATGTCTAATTTAAATTCCAGACATTATTTATTATTATACTTGACATATATTTCATTCTTTAGACATTGTTGGTTAGAGTCTTATACGATGACTTTCAGATTTTGGGGGTGTAATCCGCACTTATATTATTTATTATTTATGACTTGGTCAGACTATTTATTCATTCACTTATTTATTGATTGTTAGAGTATAAATGATTAAAGAAGTTGAAACTGGCTAGTGATTAATGGGTTAACGGTTAAGGATTCGCCTACTAGTGATAATAAGGTAGGTGCCCGCACGATCGGTAATGTGGGTTGTGACAAACAATGTCATCAAAGTTGATCATTTGAAACTTTTGCCTCTGATGTAATTGTATGTACCAAAGATACTATAACAAAAATTAGTAAAGTAAAATTGTCTTAGGTTTTGTTTTTATGTGACTTGTTACGGGGAGGAGCGCGCAAATAGCTGATTTTGGGGGCCTTATTTAAGTTATGTTCTAAGCTAATAGAGTAACATTTTGTAAGTTTAGTTATTTGGAATAACTTTAGACATGCGGGATTGAAGTTGCTAAATTTTATGTCTGAAAGTTAAAAGTTGTCTGAAGTTAAGAGGCAACACATATGATTGAATTTCTTGCACATGTTGAAGTTCAGACACTTGTGCATGAATTTAAAGCACGTATGCCTAAAGTTTATTTGCCTGGAGTTCTTCTTCCTTGGAAATCCACACATTGATAGCTTGCACTTCACGAAACACACAAATATGTTACGAGAGTTTCATTCTTTCCCAACAAAAACCATCAAATTATCTTCTCACGCATGACACAACTTTAGCAAATAAAACGACCTTAAATACTCTAGAGGATTACACAATTGACATGATCTTCACAACGAAGAACAATATTTTCACTTAACAAAGATGAAATGGCTTGAGCATGTATACATAATTGATAGAAACAAGTTATATATATAACACATAAAAGAAATCGTATAGGTGAGAGCTAAGATCAACAAGACACGTTTAACTATATAAATTAAATGTGGAAGTACTACAAAGAAATATTATTTAACAGGTAATTAATGACATTATAAGTTTAACATGTATTATATGCATATAAGAGGATTTATAAATAATTGATAGAAGTAAATTACATGTATAACACATAAAATAAGCTATATGTAGGTGAGAGAGAAAAGCAATATACAACAACAACAACATACCCAGCGAAATCCCACAATGTGAGGTTTGGGAAGGGTAAAGTATACGCAGACCTTGCCCTTACAATGTAGGGAGGCTGTTTCCGAAAGACCATCGGCTCAAGAGAAAGCATGGCAAAAAAGGTCAGAGAAAAGCAATATACATGACATTTAAATTGAGCATAGAATGAAGTATGGGAGACAGAGGATACTAAAGGTTAAGACATGAAAAGCTTAACATATAGGGTATGGAGCACTTTGGTAGCTGGTTTGGAGGTGAGTTATGTAGGTATTAAATCTTGCATATGTAATACCACGTTTAGTAGCAAGTTAGGAGGTAAGTTATTTATGTATAAAATTACTACAATGTTTGGTTTGCAATTTAGAAACCAGACTAATATATGTCTAAGTTACGAGGGAATCTATGTATTTTTCATGCAATATAGAAGGCGAAATAACTAATGTTCCATCCGTAAAAAAAAAAAGAAAAAAAAAATTGTCTTAGTTTTGAATTGGCATGAAGTTTAAGAAATAAATAAAGACTTTTGAAATGTGTAGTTAATAAGCCTTAGATATTTGTGTGGTTATAAATCATCTCATAAAGTTAAATTATTTCTAACTATAAAAATGTGTCAATCTTTTTAGGATAAACTAATAAAGAAAGTATGGACAAAGGGAGTACATGAATAACTAAACCCTCCATTAAATAATACTCCCTCCGTTCACTTTTACTTGTCCACTTTGGACTTTTCACGCTTTTAAGAAATAATAAATGAAGTGCATAATTTACCAATGTACCCATATTAATTGGTGCATATTTTTATTGGATTTCAAAAATAATTTGAAGTGAGTAATTAATACTATGGTTAAAACAGAAAAAAATAAATTGTCTTATCTTGATATGCTAAAAGTGACAAGTAAAAGTGAAAATCTATTTTTGAAATCTTTGGATAAGTAAAAGTGAACGGAGGGAGTGCGTAGATTACCTCATAACTAACATCTATATAACTCTAACCAGTTACCAAAATAACTCATTAGTACTTTATATCTAGCCTTATTTTGATTTTAAAAAAAAAAAACAATGATTTATGACAAAAAGAGAAAAAAAAAAAAAAAGAATAAAAAGCAGCTCCTTAATCACGAAGGTCCCAAAAGTATCCCGAACTACGTTATTTCTTCTTCGCGTTATTTTAGTACTAGTATCATGAGGCCCCTGCTAAGCCCGAGCCCAAACTCAAAATATAAACGTAGGTATTTTAATTATAAAAAAATAATTTTTGTTACACTTTCTTACTGTATAATAATTAAAATTTCAAATAAAAATATTTCCAATATATAAAAGGAAAACTTCCATTTAACTCCTTTTAACATCTTTAACTTTCATTTTGATGAAATTATTTACTTCAAATAAGATGCAGAGCCAGAATTTGAAATTGATGAGTTTCGAATCATAATTTTCTTAAGTTACTTAGTTATAAATTAATAATTTATACATACTCAATAAACTTTTAAGACACATACAAGTTTTTAACCAAAGCGCTACCGAATCCGACCAAATCCGTAGCCGACACTCTAACTCTGCTCTGCTTCAAACTCATTTTGTGTTTATCTTGAATTCATTTAAGATTTAATAATGCATTTTATTTTCATCTGTATTAGAAAAATTCATGTTTTCATCTTCTAAAATCATCTAATACACCAAAAAAATCCAATAACTCCAAATTTATACTACAATATTTATAATCTTAGTTTTGAGTTTTTACACAAATAAACCTAACGATCTAACAAGAATATTAATAAATAATAATTAAAGTACATTAACAAAGTAAAAGATTTTAAAACTATACTTAAACATAATTTTAGGACAGATGTTTATAACCTCATATGAGCTCGCTAAAGAAGCAAAATACTGGAAGTTTAATAAAAGATATAGTAAGACCTAATAAATGCTCCAACTATAAAAAAAAAATAAAAAAAATAAAAAAAATACCAGAACATATAAAAATAAATAATATATTCCCACTGTCCCAAAATAATTATCACGTTTTGTTTTTGGAAGGCAATTTGACTAATCTTCAGAGTTATCTTTGATTAGATTAATTCAATATTTTAAAATTTAAATATTAAAAAACTATATGAATTGCAATACTTTTAACAATATAATGATTTTTAAAAAAAATATATTATTTAAAATTATGTAATTTAATTTTCTAAAAGTGAAATATGATAAATATTTTGAGACGAAAGAGTAATAATAATTTAAAAGAGATTCACAAAAAGTTACTTTGATATCAAAATGACCAATTACGAAGGCCACATATGCTCTGATAATTTGCAAAAGTGAGAAAGCAACAGCAACAGCAACAGCAAGTATGCAACTTTATTACCCCTGTGGGTCCCTATGGGCTGGCTGTGAGGATGACAAAAATGATCATTTTTTTGCGCGGAGTGCCCTTCTTTTGGGGTGGTCTTTAAATTTCCTCTCATATTTGTGGTCTTTAAATTATTACGCCTCATATTCTTGGTCTTTAATTTTTGCCCTTCGCATTGCAACTTTGAACTTTCGCGCCGAAATAATGAGGTTCCAGTTCGAACCCTCGCTCAAGCATAAATTAAAAAAAAATCGCAAGAAAGGTTTGGGTCGCGTGTGTACGGGACCGCATACTTTGAATTACACATTTTATGTCGGATCCGCATACCACGCCTTATGGGCGGACTTAGCATAAGTATGCGGGTCCGCATAACTTTGATAATTCCTTCACAAAGTTATCTTAGGCATACTCTTTAACGGGCAAACTTTTATGCGGGACCGATAACTTTTTGTCGAAAAGGAATTATCAAAGTTATGCGGACTCGAGCATACTTATGCCAAGTCCGCCCTAAGGCATAAGTATGTCGTCCGGGTAACAATTTCAGTAATTCCTTCACAAAGTTATCGGTGGGGTGCATACTTTTAATCGAGCAAACTTTTATCGGGATCAAGATAAACTTTTGAATGAATTATCAAAGTTATGCGGACCGCATACTTATGCCAAGTCGCCCATAAGGCATAAGTATGCGGCGCCATAACTTAGTAATTCTTTCACAAGTGTAGGCTTGTGGGGGCATAGCGAAATTTAAACTGCCTTGCGAATTTTTTTTTAAAATTTTGCTATTTGCGCGTGGTTCGAACCAGAACCTATGGGTTTTAAAGCGTTTTAAGCCGCTAAAAATTTAAAGATTTCAAATATGAGGGGCGAAAATTTAAGACCACCCCAAACGAAGGGCAATTCTGCGAATTGCCCAAAAATAATAAGTCCAATTACGTTGGCCCAAATGAGAAATGAATGAGGGCAATATGCAGGGGAAAAAAGCAACACACGTGTAGTAGCCTGATAGGATCAAACCATACTGTGAGGACGACAAAACCTTATGGTTTGCGCGCATATATATAGTTAAAAGATGTCCAAAAAGAAAATGAACTACTTAATAAAAAGGTTTCATAAAACTACTCCCAACCTTGGAATCTTTGTGTGAGCAAATTAATGGCTTTAGTAATTATTTGTTTCCCTTGGATCTTGCACATAAGCTCTTCTTTGTTCAAATGCATGAATATTGGAAGTACGGATACGATGATGGCTAATTGCACCTTGCTTTATAGATGTCTTTTGCTATCCCTAATAATATAAAGGAAAAAAATTTACATCGGAATATTTTTTTAACCGATTTAAAGTCCTAAATATTTAGACTTTTAATCAATAAGGAAAGATTTAATAAATAAATTTTAGTTGATTTTAAAGTCCCAAATATTATAAAATGACAATTTTGTCTATTGTGGAGTCTTTTAATGAAGGGCAAAAAGTTCAATCAACATTTCTAAGGCCCTTCGTGCTTTTAATGTTGTATAGATTATGAGACTTATTATGTTTTCCTTTATCTAATTCCGCAACTTATTTATGTTTCGCGACTTAGCCTTGTTTAGGGATTTTCGGTCATGACACCCAGAGTCCCTTATATGATGGCTGCTTTACATGTTCTTAGATACCTCTCTAACGATCTTGCTCAAGGAATTATACTGTCCAATGATCTTGGCAGGACTAGTTGCTTATTCTGGTTCTAATTGGGTTGCCTGCCCATCTTCAAGGAGATGCTTTCTTTGTTTCTCTTGGTGGTTGTCCTATGGAAATGCAAGAAGCAACCCACAATTTCTCTTTCATCTGCTGAAGCAGAATACGGAGCTTTAAGGAAAGTTGTTGCTTATATTTCTTGCCTCATTCGATTGCTTGGTGATTTGTGCTTATCTATTCCTGGTCCTGTTCCAATCTATTGTGATAGCCTAGCTGCTTTAATATAGCCAAAAATCCAGTGTTTCATGAGTGTGTCAAGCATATTGAAATCAACTACCATTTTGTTAGAGATTGCTTAGCTGCTGGTTTGGTTTCTCTTCATTTCATTCGCAGTTCTGATCAACTAGCTGATATACTTACCAAGGCTCCCCAGGTGTCCTTACCATTTGCTACTGGGCAGGCTTGAAATGTTTACACCCTCAAGCTTGAGGGGGGTTAACGTTGGCCCATTCCACATGTCTGGCCCAATGATTGAAGGCCCAACTGCTGGGTTCAGCTGAGTTCCGAATTTAATTATTAGCCACTTTTACAATAGTAATAGCTAATTTTATTTTTACCCTTGTAATTGTTTTGTCTACGATTTCGCTAATCTCTTGTATGTGTAAATAAGAGAAGTGCCTAGATGTAAAAACAATTTCGGGTCGGTGCAACCCAATGAAATATCTCTCTCTAATGAAACCCTAATCCTTTTCTTCATTTTGATCTTCATTTTCTTCCGCAAATTTGATCCTTGTATCGAACATTTCTGTATTTTTCTTTTTGGTAATTATCATGTTAAAAAGAGTGCCAACTTTTTGAAACTGAAGTGCTAGAAACAAAAGCTACAAAATGTATAAATGCGTCAATTGTAACAATAAATCAGCTCCTAGGGAATCCATCTTTCGGCATTAATAAGCGTCAAACATGGCTAATTGTATATTACAGTAGAATACAACCATTTGTCTTTTCTTTACGACATATAAACCTAAAAATATCTCTTAGAAAAAATATAATCTTTGTTCTGAGAATTTTTATGAGGAAAACTTGTTAAAAAAGAACAATCCATATTTTACTGGTTTTGTCTTCTACTCATTAGTATAAATATTAACCATATAAAAAAACTTTCTAAGCTCATATACATCCTTTTAATATTCACGTGACTTGGTAAAGAATTTTAATTTGTTATTGGGCTTTTGGTTGTTCTCTTTCATTTTTTCCAGGGGAATTGACATAAATATACAACCCTGTATACGGGGAAAACCGGACATAACGTAAACCAATGAGGTGAGGGCCGAGGCAAGGAAGATGGGAACGTGCCCGATGACATTCGGCCGAATAACCGAGAGCGCTCCCCTGGAGCCGAACCTGAGGACGCTTTACACCGAGTTGAACGGGAGGAGCGCTTACGAGCCGAACCGGAACAGCCGCTTACACCAGCCGAGCAAGGGTGCGGGTTGGCCCCGTGTGGCCGTCGGTCCGTACGGTCGTTGGTCGATAGCGGTGCCGTGAGCCGCGCGTCGCGAGTCTGTCCCGGTCGCCGCCCGACCAACTACGTGTGTCGAACGGCGCCGCCGTGGTCAAATCCCACCAAATCCGTTCGTAAAGTATCCTCTTGTTATTATTATTTTATTCGGTTCACATCGTGTTAAGCATGGAGCGCACTATAAATGGGAGACACCCCTCCTCTGAGAGGTTGGCTCCTTTACATTTCAAGAACACTTGTGGAAAGAACCTCATATACTTACTCTCCTTTCATTTATTCGGCCAAGGCCGTTTTCTCTCAAGAATTATTGCTAATCATATAATATATTGCCCACAAACGTCTACATTTTTGGTCGCTTTCATCGAGAGCCTTCCAATCTCTATTTCCTTTATCTAACATACGCCAAGAACAAAGCACATATCCTATACCCACTT
>NW_026725549.1:0-83419 GCF_029784015.1 Lycium ferocissimum
AGGGTTTTCGTCGCACTTGTATCGTATGGATTTATGTATGTTTAAACGGAATTAGCAATTTGTGAGTACGTCGGATGCGGTAGGTAGGTACGTATGGGTGTCGAAGTAGGACACCGATCGCGACACGGGTTGGGTCGTGACATGAAACATTAGGAACATACAATCTATCTCGATATCTGAGTACTCTATCTCCTGTAATAATAAAGGATGTCTTTTCTTTCTGTGGAGCTATATCTCGATAATGAACTAAAATAGGATCCTCGTATTGATGCTTCGTTATCTTAACTACCAAGGATGACGTCGTTGTATCTTGAACTGTAATTCCTGTCTTTGAAAATCTATCAGCGGACTCCCAAAGGCGCAGTCTACTTGACAAACATCATGGGCTAGCTCCCTCTTCTCTAGTTACAAATAGGACAGGCTACCCATAGACTTACGACTAAGAGCGTCGGCTACTACATTGGCCTTTCCAAGATGGTACAGAATATCCACATCGTAATCCTTTAGTAACTCTAGCTATTGTCTCTGACGTAAGTTCAAGTACTTACCTTAAAGATGTATTGGAGGCTCTTATGGTCGGTATAGATATCGACATGAACACCATATAAATAATGCCTCCATATTTTTAAAGCATGGATCACCGCAGCTAACTGAAGATCATAGGTTGGGTAATTCTTATCGTACTTCTTCAGGTACATGTCTAGAAGCATAAGCGACAACACTTACCGTGTTGCATCAATACACGACCTAACCCGATACCGAACGTCACAATAAACCAATCTTCCTCTGCCCCTCGGGGAAGGGTCCAAAGCGAGTCTTTGAGGTCAAGCTTTTATCCTTCAATATCTGAAAAATATTGCTCACGCGCATCCCGTGAAAACAAAAATTTGGGCGGATTTACGAGTCGGCTCGGTCAACTTATACGAGAAAAGAGAGAAAAAAATCCTTCTACGAACCTTGTGTAATAACGGTAAACCCGAAACTACGTGTCTCCGTTGGGGTCGTGGGCCTCGGCCAATTCTTCACGACCTCGATTTATTGAGCATCTGCTACGATAACGCCGTCTTAAATAGTAGCGAGCGGAAAGAAGCCACAGAGTTCAACCAAAACTCACACTTGGAGAACTTAGCATACAACTCTCTACCTCGGAGAACTCCAAGCACTGCCCGTAGGTGTTCTGCGTGTTCAGCCTCTGACGGTGAGTAAACCAGAATATCATCTATAAACACAATTATGAACAGATCTAGGAAAGGTCTGAATACACGATTCATCAAGTCTATGAATACGACTGGAACATTAGTTAACCCGAAAGACATAACACGGAACTCATAGTGGCCATATCTAGTCCAGAATGCCGTCTTCGGAATATCTTCCTCCTTCACCCTAACCTGGTGATATCCCAATCTCAAATCTATCTTTGAAAAATACTTGGCGCCTTGCAGCTGATCAAACAAGTCATCAATCCTCGGAAGTGGGTACTTATTTTTCACAGTCACTTTGTTAGCGCCTATAATCAATACACGTTGCAAGGAGCCATCTTTCTTTCTCACAAATAATACCCGGCGCGCGCCATGAAATGCGGCGGCCAAATGAAACCCTTCTCGACGAATCCTTCGGTGCTCTTTCAGTTCTTTCAATTCCGCAGGTGCCATTCTACAAGGAGGAATAGATAATGGCTACGTATCTGGCAACAAGTCAATAGCAAAATCGATTTCCCGCTCTGGCGGAATGCACCGGAAGCTCGTGGGAACAACACGGAAACTGCGTTCGCCCGCCGGAACGGAGAAAAGTTGATGACTGCGCGTAAGTGCTGGTCGAACTAGGTGATAGATGTACCTTTTTCTGATCATCTTCCTTGCCTTAAGGTAGGAAATAAACCTACCTCTCGGCGAAACAGCGTTGCCCTTCCACTCTGGGGGCACAGCTCGCAAAGGCGAAATCGGACTATCTTCGTTCTACAATCCACATTAGCATAACGGGGAAACCGACGATCCGTACCCGTGAGTAGCATCGAAATCAATAATGTCTAACTCAATCAAGTCTACTAGGATATGGCGGTTACAAATTATCACTACACACCCTCGATATATCGCTTAGCTATCACTGGATCACCAACGAGCGTAGACACCTCAAAAGGTTTAACAACTCGAGCTCTATCCCAAACTTGCCAGCAACAAATGGTGTAATATATGATAAAGTGGAACCTGGGTCAATCAGTGCATACACATCATAGGAGGAGACTGATAATATACCTGTGACGACATCAAGAAACGACTAACGATCCTGCCTATCAGCTAGTGAATATACGTAATGCTGAGGACCGCTCGAGCTGGATGCTCCACTCTTCTCTCTACCTCGTCCTGCTGGTGTCTGAGACAATTGTCCTGAAGGGCGCACTATAGAAGAGGAACCAGCTACGGACCCTGTGGGCTGAACCATGCTCCCACTCTCTCTCATCGGACACTGTCGCACACTATGGCCTAGCTGGTCACAAGCATAACAACCACGGATCCCACCGACATCGACCTACGCGTAACCTCGCCACACCGGCACACCGCATGATAAAGGGGGTCTCGTATCCGGCTAGCTGCGGTCCGTGGCCGAGAGCCCGATACTCCTTAGAACTGCGGCCCCGCTCCGAAATAAAAAAACTGATCAAATCTCGGACCTAAAAATCACGGAGATGAACTCCCTACTGAATGGAAAGGATATCTGGGATACTGCTGCCTCTATCCTTCCCCGAACTCACCCCTGATATCTAAAGATCTAGTCCTCTTACCATGGCCCCGGTCACGATCACGGTCCATCCTCCTCTGACGCTTGCGATCTTCCAGATTTTGTGCATATGCTTGTATACGAGAGATGTCCATGCCTGGCTGTAATGCAGCAGTCATACAATCATCTATCAAATGTGGCCCTAGGCTAGCCATAAAATGATAAAATCGGTCCTCCATCTCAGCAACCATGGCTAAGGCATTTCTAGCCATCGAATCAAAACACACACAATACTATTGGACACTCATACTGCCCTGCTCAATAAGTAGAAACCTATCTGCTCGGGCTCGTCGGACTTTTAGAGGTAGATAATGGCGGATAAAAGTATCTGTAAGCTCTCGCTAAACAGGTGGAGGGGCATTCTATCCCCTAGATAGCTCCCAAGTCTTATACCACTGTACCGCAATATCACGTATCCTATAGGAAGCCAACCCCACAGACTCGACCTCATCCGCGTGCATTACTCTTAAGGTCCTCTGCATACCATCAATGAAATCCTGGGGGTCCATATTTTGCTTTATCACCGAAAACTCTGGAGGATCTAACCCTAGGAAAGTCTTAACCCTTGAACCACCAGCCCTGTTTGCCTGGTCAACACCAACCCCCTGCTGCTGAGCCTGAGCGGCTACCAATCTGGACACGGTCTATTGATAACCCTAGGACGGACCTGCCCTGATACCACTTCTGTCACGACCCAAACCGATGAGTCGTGACGAGTGTCTGACCTCTAGCAACCAAACGCCCCTATACTCGTATCTGAACCTTACTGAAAATCAAGGGCCTATAAACATCTTAAACTGAACTCATATGCCTTATAAAAAGGGGCGATATTAAGAACTCCGTACAACCTGTATGTACATAAACATGCTAAAAGAACAATGCAAGCCAGCTGGGCTGCTACATATACTGTACACAAAAGAATACAAGCCGACAAGGCTACATCATCTGACTACTACATACAACTGTCTACAGACCTCTACTGGAATAAAAGCTATAGAAAGGAAAGGACAGGGCCCGGTCATACCCATGTGCATGTATATCTCAAAAGGCTAGCATACCAAAATAGACTACAGCTCCGGATCGATGGAGCGCACTGACCACTGCTGGATAGAAATCCTACTAAGCCGGACCACCTATCGGTTTACCTAAAACTGTGGGCATAAACGCAGACCCCCGAGCAACGGGGAGTCAGTACGGATAATGTACTGAGTATGTAAAGCATAAAAGTAGCATAAGCATAAGAATCATGAACTGAATCTGGAACTCAAATATCACTGACTGTCTACATAGATTTGTATGAACTAGTATCTGTAAGCATGCATATATCTGTATAACTAACAATGCCTCTGCGGGCGCATAATCTACGTACTCTCAACGATAATCATGCTAATGCCTAACAATGTAGGTCATACGTATGTATATGCGTATATAACACATGTTAAGCCTGTATGGGCATCCTATCATACCATATCGACCACTCGGCGGCCATCATTATCATATACATTGTTGCGGTACGTGCAGCCCATCCTTATATCATCATTCTGGTGCACCAGCTGATCACGTGGTAATGCGTATATAACGCCTGTTCATTTCCTCATACCCCATATGCTTATAGGACTTGCGTATATAACGCCTTCTGGTCATGGGTCAATTTGCATATATGAATGAATGTAATGCATGAATAAACTGTATGCATAAAACTGGACCCATGAACAGAAGGAACAATCATAAACAGGGTGCATGAACATCAAAGACTGAAGTACTCCTAATGTTTCTAAGAGTGGAGTAATATGGAAGCTCGCTTACTCGTTTGTTGGTTCATATCATAAGGTCATGCCGAAATGAAGAAGGGAAAGCCTTAACATACCTTAACGTCTCTTTAATCGCATAACGTTCTCCTTCGAATTCGCAACGTATACATTCAAGAGGAATTACACTAAAGTTAAGCCTTAAAGAAATACTCCAAAGCTCACACTAGTATAGTTATCGAGTTAACGAAATTTGGGCAGCATTTCCCCTATATTATCAACTTCCACCAAATGACGAAACAACTCCCAAACAACAATAACCACATCCACAATATTACAATCAAGAAGTTATATTCAATTAAATCCCAAGCCTGGCCAAAATCCCCTTTTTAAGTGCACTCATAGTCATCTTCTCCATTACACCATCCATGGCTTCTCTACTTTTATTCTTTTCCTTTCTAAGGGGTACTAAACCTTTATATCAACTCAACCATAAGAATAAGATGAAGAACATACCTTATAATCAAATAAATTCATTTCTCCGAACTTTCTCCAAGACCCAATTCACCTCAACTTTGAAAAGGAGCAAGAAACTTCACCTTCCATGGATTTCCTTAAGCTCTTGATATTGATCTTCTCTCTTGATGGTATGGAAAGGTGGGAAGGGTATTAGAACATTCAAAAGCTCTGAAGAGGACTCTAAAAAGGTAACGAAATAAGTGAGAGAAGGTGAAAATGAATTTAGGGCCGTTTGAGTTTTAAAAGGGGTGGTCAAAACACAGCTCGACGCACTTGGCGAAGAGTATGCGGCTCAACAAACTGAGTGTGCGGCCGCACACTCCCCCTTGGCTTGGGGAGGGCCTTGGGCAGAAAGGCCAGCCATTTTAGCAAGTTGGCGCCCAGTGTACGGGTCAGCACATTGAGTGTACGACCGCACACTGCCCACTTTCTTCTGGCTTCTCGAAAATGCAATCTTTTCGATTCGTTTTGTCTCCAATCCTTATGGAAACTTCTTGGCACACATCTATAATTTCATTAACCATCTAAGGGGCCTCATACCTCTTCTTGAAGGTGATGCTAGGCAATGCATAGCTCAAAAGATACGAAATCACTCACAACATGGCCCAACCTTAGCTTCCTCTGACAAACTTAATCCTTTATCCTCAAATGCCTTTGGAAATCTTAATTAGAATGATCAAACACCCTTCTTAATTTTACAAGGGTTTCATACCCACTTAGGTTTACATTAGAATGCTCATAATACGGGCAACGCAAAAATCCAAGGTGTAACAATAAAGTACCCTTGGAACGGTTGTATAAGAGAAATAATTTGGGGTTCGGTAAGATCCATCAATACTTATGCGAAACTTCAGGGGGTCAATCAAAAAGCTTACGAATAGGGGCTTCTGTCAGGATTAAAAGAATTGCACAGGATCGACTACTACCTTTAACGAGCGAGAAAGAACAGACATGGTATGTGAAGGCAGAAGTGAAATTCGGGTCATATTTAGGTTCCTCAAGGAGTGGCTGTATAGCAATTACGAGGTGATATGTTGTTGAGAACACTACCTCATATAACAATTCAATTGAGTAATACTGATGCTTCTAGGGCCCGAATGGCCAGCGGGAACTCTATAATGAGTATCCTCTCTCAGTCTCGGAACATTCGAGGATGAATGCTCTTAAGGGGGGAAGAATATTACACCTCACCCCTGCCAGGAGCTAAGGATGTTGCGTACTCATGGCATTTTTTTCTTTTCTCCAGAGAACGAGCTTATGGAAGGATAACAACGTGAGCGTACACGGGATATAAGTCATGACGAATGGGTGTTACACCTTAGAAGAATTTTGTATTGTTAGCGTCGTTAATAAACTAACGTGAGCCCGGAGAGGCCATGGAACTCATATAAGGCTAAGAAAGACTTCTAACAAGTATTGAGAGAACAACTGAAGGTTCTGAGGCTAAGCGGACTGAAGAAAGTTAGTTGTCACAACTTTGGGAAAAACATGGCTGAATTTCAGATCGGATTTCTGGTCCGACTTGAGTAAGGTATATCTCATAGCATATGAGGAGTTATAGAGCGGATAAGCTATCCTAATTAAAGTTCATCGAGTCTAGTTTCCAATGCAATAAGTCGTTCATCGATACGACATCAAAGTAGGGAGTGATGGGCATTTAAAACCGGACTGCCAGAAGCTGCGAACCAGCGCGAAAAATCTAAGAAGCCCACTTAAGCGGTGGACCCGACCCAACACCTATAAATAAGACCCTAGGCTTCATTTTTTTTCACTTCTCACTCCATTTTCACAACTCTAAGAAACTCTAGAAAGCTCCACAACCTTCCTCCAAGTTCACACACCAAATCTTGCTCAAAATTAGTGGAATCCAATAACATTTTAAGCTCGGGAAAGGTGTATAGCACCATAGTTTCGTATTCCCATCCATGGTCTTGAGTAAAAGGATGGAAACGATGAGTTCAGGCTGCTATTCTTCGGATGCAGCCCATTTAAGGTAGTATTCTTCATCCGTTAGTAAAAGTTTACATAAATTCGTAATGGGTATCGCTAGAATTAGCTCATAATAGTTCGAATTGGTGGAAAGGTGAAGTAAATCTACGGAAATTGTTGTTGATGGATTTTAATGGTGACTTTGACAAGCTATTATGGAAATTGAATTGGGAATTGGATTGTTTGTATTCGATTTTTATTAAATTCAAAGATAAATTTGTGAATGATGACGTTTGGGCAAAATTAAAGGAATTAATCCCATAACGGAAATTCTTGGTAAAATCCCATGGAAGTCGATATGGGTTACTAGTTGGTATTGTTGTATTGTTGTTGTTGGTACTGTTGTCGGCACTTGGGATGTCACAAAAACAGGAGAAATGCTGCTCAAATTTTCGTAATTTCAGATAATTGGGAAGATTAGCACCAAAATATTTGCATGCAAGTCAAAGAGGACTAACCCAGGATTTGCATGTCTTCGTATAGGTGCATAGGAAAGGATAAGCTCAGGATAGGAAATCCCTTCAGGAAGCAAGTTAGAGGATAAGGTATGTAATGTATTCGCTATCACTTTCCTTGGCACGAATCAATAGAACCCCTAGCGTACATTATCAATACATTCGATTCTATTCTGGATTTCCTTCATTTTACAAAATATATATATTTTATGAAAAATATGTATTTTATGAGAAGTACATATATTTTATGAAAGATGGATATTTTTCTGAAAATCTCAATTTTTACGAAATTTTTAATATTTTATGAAATTAAGTAAACGTCCCCGACTAAGTCGTTCATTGACTCCTCTTAAATGATCTGTACACTTTATGAATGATCCTTATGATGTTAATGTGAGTGTTATCATTTGAGTCATTCCTTGGCCTCAATATGTGTCCCATAATATATTCAGAGGTATAACGGCCTTACGTCACTCCGAAAGGCCCGATGTCATTTCTTTGACTACTCGGCATATATATATATATATATATATATATATATATATATATATATATATATGTAGGCACTATTTTACTGCACTGAGCTACACTATAGTCGACCGGGTACGGGATGCAGGTGTGCATGTTGCAGCCTTGTCGGCCAGCTTATGTATACAATCGTTCACAAAGAAGTTATGTTATACATGTGTTGCGCCTTTCTGTGTACTAGTGCTCTTATATTTACATGCTAATGATTATGATCAGGAATTTTTTATTAAGGTTATATTATGTCACGTCAGGTGGTACTCGGCTATTAGGGTCGGGTGCCCGTCATGACCCTCGTCGGGGTGTGACACCACCACAACGGCCCATGCTCGCCACAGTGTTGCTGGGCAGACCTGGTATTTAATGCTCATTTCAAAGATTTGACCTTATTTTTCACCAAACTCTTATTCCAAGTCGCCTTTGTGGACATTTCAGAGAAAATCCCATGGAACCTTGGGAAGGGTAAGCTCTAAACCTTAACCATTCCATCTTTCTTTGATTTATTCATTTATCTTATTAAGGTTTTGATTTTAGAACTTAATAAAATGGGAACTTCTTAACTTGTAAAACCCTAGATGGGTAAAATGGTTTTCTAACTTAGAATCACAGCTTTATTGAATGAACTCCTTGGTTCCTAGCCAAAGCTAGTTAACCAACTTCAAATTCTATTTCTTTCATTATTTTGAAAATTGGTTAAGTCTTTGGTTTTCTTGAAATTGTGGATTTTAAGGAAGAATGCAATTTATGACTTGTTTGGATTTCGACGACTATAAAATCTACATTATTAATCATTAAAGACCTAGAACACCTAGTTTGGAGAAATATTCCAGTTTTACCCCTGTGGGCCCGGTGTTGTATGGTAGATTCTCTAGATTCTCATTGGGTGAGTGATACAAGACCAATTCCATCGAGCTTCATGAAAATGGAGTCTTTGAAGATCATGGGAGGTCCACATAGGGATGGCCTTCAAGATATGAGAGATAGCTTGGATGGAAGGCTTTAAAAGTTCAAGTCCCAAGGCTTGCCTCTTAAAGTGGCTACAATTGCAAGCTTGGGGGATTCAAGGCCGGAAGATGGCTATTTGCGCAAAAAGGGCTATTTGTGCAAGTGGCTACTTTATGCGCAAGGAGGGTTATGATTGCAAGAAGGCCGTGCATGCAAGGTTGATTAGAGGGCCATCTATGCAAGGAGGGACGTGTTTGGCCATTGAAGGCCAATCCTTGAATTGAAGACTACACTAAGAAGACTAGCCAAACAAGGCCCTTACTTCATTAAGGGTAGCATTGTAATTGCCTATTAGTCTTCTTTACTTAGCTTGTATATATAGCTTGTCTTTCATTTCATTTAGGGACTTTTTGATGAATTATGAATATTTTGAGTGTTTTAGGGTTATCTCTAGAGAGAGAAACTTGTGAGAGGCCTTTGGTAGGCTCTTGTTGATTATTGATTGTTGAGAGGATTGGTTGCTTGGGAATTCAATTCCCTTGAGGTCATCCTAAGAGGTTGGTGCTATCTAGAGTGTAAAACAGGAGGCTGCAGGACATTTAAGAAGAATGACCTTTCTCTGTCATCTTAGATCGTAGAATAGAGCCACGTTACAAGGAATCCCTTTTCCTGACCGTGTGTTATGATTTCAACGATGCCTATGAAGAGGAAAGCTTCAGCGGCCCAGAAGGGAAAGTCAGTGGCTGATAGGAGAAATGGATGGGTACTACCAGTAGAGGTTGAGGAGAGGGAGTCCCAGAATGAGGCTTCATATCGGTCCTCTCATACTCCGCCCGCTCCAGAGGAGCATAGAGGAGCTTCAGCTCTAGCACCCCCAGTTCCTTCACCAGATGCCTCAGGCCAAGGGACGAGAGAGGCCATTCAATTGTTGAACCAGTTAGTAGCCACTCAGGCCTATCGACAGGGTACGGGTCATGGTGCCAGAGTTTGAGATTTTATTAATTTAGACCCTCCAAAATTCTTTGGGTAGAAACCAGATGAGGACCCGCAGAATTTTATAGATGGAATGCTGAGGACATTGCGGGTGATGCATACTTCAGACACTGAGTCTGTGGAGTTGGCTTCCTATAAATTGTAGGATGTTTTCATTCATTGGTACGAGGCTTGGGTGTTGTCCTGAGGGATTAATGTACCTCCACCAGTGTGGGGTCCAAGTTCGTAGATGCCTTCCTTCAACATTATTTGCCGCTAGAGATTCGACGGGCCAGAGCTGGCAGGTTCTTAAACCTTAGACGGGGGAACATGATTGCTCGGGAGTATAGCCTTCATTTCAATTCATTGGCTAGGTGTGCTCCAGCTATGCTAGCTGATATGGGAGATCGTGTTTATTAATTTGTGAGTGGATTGGGACCCCATTTAATTGATGACTGCTTGACGGCCTCGCTTTAGAAAGGTATAGATATTTCCCGCATTTAGGCGCACGCTCAGAATCTTGAGGAGCGTCACAGCAGCGGAGGGTCGAGCGTGAACATGATAGGGGTTATAGTAAGAGTGCTAGATCTTCCAGTGCTGTTAGTGAGTTCAGAGGGGACCAGAGGCAGCAATATTCTTGACACTCAGGCTATTCAGCGGCTAGTGCACCTCCGCGATTTGCAGGCCAGAGATTTGATCGATCTGTTTAGTCAAGACTATGTTAGGGTTCCAGAGCTTCAGGTTCTCAGTATAGAGGCGATTGAGGCCAGATGAGGCCACCTTTACCATGATGTACTCGGTATGGTAAGCTACATTCTGGACAGTGCCGTTTGGGTTATGATGTTTGTTATGCCTGCGGTCAGCTAGGCCATATTATGCGTGAGTGTCCATCGAGGGGTGGTAGAGGTGTAGCTCAGCCTATCGGATCAGCAGCTGGTTCGTCATCATCTGTATGCCCTCCGGGCCAAAGCTCTCAGATGTCAACAGGACACGGTAGAGGTAGAGGGGGAGCGTCCAGCTCGAGCAGTCCTCAGAATCGCATTTATGCACTGGCGGGTCGACAAGATCTTGAGTCTTCACCTGATATAGTTACAGGTATACTATTAGTATCCTCTCATGATGTATATACATTAATTGATTCGGGTTCTACATTATCGTATGTTACTCCTTTTGTTGCTAGTCAATTTGGGGTGAAACCCGAGTCGATCAAACCTTTTAAGGTGTTTACACCCGTTGGTGATCCAAAGAATAGCTAGATGGGTATATAGAAATTGTGTGGTTGTAGTCGATGATCGTCATACTATGGAAGATTTGATTGAGTTGGATATGATAGATTTCGACGTGATCATAGGTATGGATTGGTTGGCTTCTTGTTATGTTAATGTTGATTGTAGAATAAAGATGGTTCGATTTCAGTTCCCAGGAGAGCCAGTTCTGGAGTGGAAAGGTAATACAGCATCGCCAAAAAGTAGGTTTATTTCCTATCGCAAGGCAATGAAGATGATTGCCAAGGGTTGTATCTATCATCTAGTCCGGGTTCAGGATACAGAAGCAAATCCACTAACTCTTCAGTCTCTCCCAGTAGTTAATGAGTTTCCGGATGTATTTTTAGATGATCTTCCAGGTCTTCCACCATAGCAGGAGATTGATTTTTCCATTGACATATTACCATATATTAAGCCAATATTAATTCCTCTTTATAGAATGGCACCTGCTGAATTAAGGGAGTTGAAGGAGCAACTGAAGGATTTTCTTGAGAAAGGCTTTATCAAGCCTAGTTCGTCATCGTGGGGAGCACCTGTGTTGTTTGTAAGAAAGAAAGATGGCTCGTTACGGATGTGTATCAACTATTGGCAGCTGAATAAGGTGAAAATAAAGGACAAATATCCACTTCCGAGGATTGATGATTTATTTGATCAGTTGTAGGGTGCTAAATGGTTCTCAAAGATAGATTTAACATTAAGGTATCACCAGGTGAGGCCTGGAGCGAAACACATCTCGAAGAAAGCTTTCAGAACTAGATACGGTCACTTTGAGTTTCGTGTAATGTCGTTTGGGTTGACTAATGCACTGGCGGTGTTCATGGATTTAATGAATAGTGTATTCAGGCCCTTCTTAGATCTATTTGTAATTTCTTATAAATTAAAGGGGCCACGACCTTGGGTCATTATTTCACCCGAAAATCAGATTCTTCTAGACCCTCCAAGCTCTCTCAACCATCTCTACTCATTCATAGACACCCTAAGCTAATTCTAGTGAAGATCAAACCATGAAACCCTAAATTAATCCATAGAAAGTGGTTGTTCTTATTTCTACTTGGAGTTGTAGTAAATTTGATCTTGAGGAAAGTTGTGTGTGGTTAAAGTTCTTCAATTATAAGGTATGTTCTTCATCTTATTACTTATTTTGAGTTGATTTTGAGGATTAGTAAGTCTTAAAGTGAAGGGAATCATGGTAGAGAAGTCATGAGGTATTAAATAGAAGTTGATGGCTATTGAATAGTATTGAAAAGGAGTTTTGGATTGAATCGAGTCTAATTTGAATGAAACTCTCTTTGCCATGGCGTTGTTGATGTTATTATTGTTGTTTTGGAATTGTTTTGAAGTTTTGAGGAAGTAGATAATATAGGGGAAATGCTCCCCAAATTTCGTTAGCTCACTTAATAGTCTAGTTTGATCTCATAAGCATTTCGACGACTTAACCTTAGTATGAATCATTTTGAATGTAGATTTGTGAGCTTGGGAGGATAGTCGTTAAGTAGTTAAGGAGACGACAAGGTATGTTAAGGCTGTCCCTTTCTTTCTTATGGCATGATCTTATTGAAAGCAACCTATACGAATGATATCCATATTGACTCCATTCCTAGAAATAATAGAAGCTTATGGTTCTTGATATTCTTTTGATATTATTAATCTTTGTCCCATGATTATTGATCTTATCTCATTGTTATTGATCTTAATTATTGATGTTGATTTCATCTTATGGTTATTGTTCCTTCAAGTTGAGATATGTTCATGATGATAATTCCATAATGATAATCAGAGGTTTACTGACCTTACGTCACTCCGATAGAGTTATAGCTTTTATTTGGGCTCTCATGCATGCTTATATAGTCGGCCAGGCACAACACCTATTGTGCTCACCACTGTAGTTGGGTACAGATAACACCGAGCCTATTATGGCAGGGTACGGATGACACCGAGCCTATTATGGCCGGGTACGGTATTATCTATGTATATGTATGAAAATGTTTTTTTCAAAAGAAAGCATGCATGATATCTGCCTTAAAAGGCTTTGAGATGTACAGGTTATTTCTCCTATCTCTTGTTACTTTTCATAGCTTTATTATGTTGTTATTCATGCCTTACATACTCAGTACATTATTGGTACTGACATCCTTTTTGTTTCTGGACCCTGCGTTCATGCCCTCAGATAGACGAGGAGACGGATCAGACCCTTAGCCTTCTTTCTCAGTGTTTGTACAGGAGCACTCCATTTGTTCAGGAGCTGCAGTTTAGTTGGTATGATTCTTTTGTGTATATATGGGCATGGCGAGGTCCTGTCCCGTCCTTATTATGTTATGCATTCTATGTAGAGGCTCATAGACAGATTCGTACAGTTAGATGTCTTGTGACCTTCTCGGTCCATGTTTTGTTATACCGCTTTGGCAGCCTTGTCGGCTTGTATATATGGGCACAGTTTGTTGGCGAATATATGTGAATGTATCTCTTGGGCTCGTATCCCTTACAGATTATGATATTTAATAGTTATGTTTACGGCCCACTTAGATATGATTATGAGATGTATGACATGAGGCGCTCGGTAGGTTAGCTCCGGGTGCCCGTCATGGCCCTCCAGTTAGGTCGTGACAATGAATGTGCTGGGATGTGTGTTCCATTTCTCTGCGCTTTTATGGTCGATGAATAATGTGTTTTCTGTTGCCCTTTTGATAAAAAAAAATCCCTTTTATGTAGGCATTTGTTTAAATAGAAAAACTTTGGGATGTATAAAAACATATTTCTTAAATTGTCACGACCCAGCCCCGTAGGCCGTGACTAGTGCCCGAACTGGGCACTCGTACCCACCTATCAACTATAATCAGATCATAGTCAACATAATAAGAACTTATACGTACATAGAGGCACAACATCGCGCACGCATATATACATACATCATATATACAGCCTGAGAATATACAGAACGCAAACACCACTGAACACATACCCACAACCCACATTTATGTCTACGAGGGCCTCTAAGAGCAATAACGAGAATCATATGACGGGACGGGGCCCCGCCGTGCCCCCGAATAGACATATACTTATATACAACAAAAGAATACGTACCAAAGTGTAGACTCGAAACAAAAGGGCACTCCAAGACGGCCGAGTAGGGAATCTAAGCCGGCGGCTCACCCACACGCGTGTCCGTACCGCGTGGCATGAAACGCGACCCCGAAGAAAGGGGGTCGGTGCGAATATGTACCGAGCATGTAAAGCATGAAATACAATAAAAATGATCATACGGAAATAAGGAGGACGGAAAAGTAGTATAGTAACCAGAAACTCATAAAGCTTACCTTGAAACATAAATCATGCATTTCGAAATCGTAAATAGACTGAGTGACATAAATAGAAAATCATCAGGTACATATGCATGCATAACGTGCCCCGGCCCTCTAGTGAGGGACGCGGTGAATAGAGTCATCATATGCCATCCTGGCCACCTCCCCCATATCATCATATATATATATATATATATATATATATATATATATATATATATATATATATATATAACGTGCCCCGGCCCTCTAGTGAGGGACGCGGTGAATAATGCAAGGAATTGCACGAATACATGCCACGGCCCGGGACGCGATGAAAGAGGTAGCAACCGCCGCACGAGCGAGTAGTGAGAAACCATATGCACATAAATCATCATTACGTACTCAATGAATAAGCAAGTAGCCGACGCTCGAAAGTCAAAACGGAAATCATGCTAAGTTCTTTCAAAAACAAGCCGTTAGGACAATACAAAGGTAAATCTCGGGGACCACGGATGTACATCAACCAATCCGGGCCCGTCCATGAAAATTAACATCATTATACGTTACAAAACTTTCTACGAGCGTTTCAAAGCAATCCGGTTCTATCTACGAAAGTTACGGACGTTTCTAGACATAGGATCCTTTGGAAACAAAACCGTTTATACAATATTCTAAATTCAACCATATCAAAGACATAAAGACCATGACATGATCATATTAAAGATGCTAACCTCGATACGCAAATATGAATCATAAACATGCTCGGAATTTAAGAGTGGAGTTACCTCGAAGCTCGTGTCATAGCCTAATTACAACTAGGACATGCCAAAGAAAGAAAAGGGTGAGCTTTACATACCTCGTCCACTCTCAAAGCTAATCCAAACTTACGTCTCGGACTCTCCAAGATCTACACAATATCAATGGACATCAGACATCAGCTATAGGCATTTAGACACTCAATTCCAACTAGCACTTATTTCTACAAAAATTTGGGCGATTTCCCCCGTAAATTCAACAACCCCGAGGATTCAACTCGGCTAATTTCATCAACAACCATACCAACAACATACTAGCAACATCAATAATCAATTCTAAACGTATTCTAACATTAGCAACCCCTTTACTACATAATTCAACAACATTCATTATATTCAATTCAACCACTTACATTCAAACTAATATTCATGCTCATACGTTCAATTACTAATCCGAAACCATTCAAACAATATTCAAGGACACTTTAAACAATTCACACAATATTTCAAACAATCCAACCACACCACCACCTTACCCGAAATCTCCTCAACTCAACATAAACAACACTAACACATTTCTTTCTTCCAAAACTCATGAACTACACCAACAATCTACACGTTAGCAATGTCATCGTCATAAATATAGAATCTACATAAGAATTACATTAACTTCCAAATCAGCCCGCAACCATTACAACTTCAACTTGATTCATTAAACTTTCATTATTATCATAGAATCTATGACGATAACAACTAACATACCACATAAAATTTGTTCATTCCTTAACATACAAAACCATCCATTTTCGGCCATCACTTCAACACACAACTTCCATGACTTTCATCCATTTCTACACACTACAACAACATGCAAACGTGCTAAATACAATTAATTCATTACTCCTACATAGCACACACACCACACGGCCAAACCCATACACCCACGGTTCCACTCCAACATCCATATTTTCATGAATTTCATTCATTTCCACACTTCACAACATACACAAACCATGCATAACATATAAAAAGAAAGATTGAACCTTACCTTCTTCACTTGATTCTTCAACTTGGCTAAAGTTTGTTCTTGCAAGATTGAATGCCTTGTTTGTTCCAACAACTACTCCAAGTTGTAGAGGACCTTCCAATTGCTTGATTTGCTAGAAGAAAATATTTTTTTTTGAAGAGGATTTTTGGTCTTCAATTTTCTATGGCCATGGCCGAACACTCCTCACTCTCTTTCTCTCTTCTTTTTTTTCTCCAAGCTTCTTGAATTTTCCAAGGGGTAAAGATGATGAAATAAGATGACTTAGTCGTCTTTTTATTACATGTATTAGCCAACCATGTGGCCATGGCCCACACCAAGGTGGCCGGCCACATGGCCCCCCTTTTTTTCTTTTTTTTTTCTTTTTCATGAACTAATTACTTTCCAAAAATAACATTCAACCCCCAACTTTCCTTAATATTCCATACCACAATATCATGAACACTTATGTCTTAAAACACAATTGTGGTTAAAATCTCGACTTCGCATCCCCGGAATGGTCTTGTCCTTAACTTATCATAGTTAACTCGGATTATCCCGACGTACAAAATACGGGATATAACATAAATGAGCATAACCTCACTAAGACCTAATTAGAATAGAGTCTCTTTTACCCAATCTTTAGAACTTGAGTCTTAATTCCTTAAATAAATAACTGAAAGGTCTCTTTTAATTCCATCCCCCGATCCTCATCTGTATGCTATGTTAGAATGGTTCAAAAATTACTACTTTAACTCTTTTAATTATGTTAAATGTGCTATGTTGGGAAACCAAAAAAAAATTAACTCTCCTACATTATGGTGATATATAGGGGTTGTCATTCCCCAACTGGGGGAACGTGCGGGCACCTACTATTTCCCACCTCGGTAGGCGAACTCGTCCCTTATTCACAAACAAATAATACATAAAATAAATCCAATCACTCAGAATTACATAATAATAAGGCTAACATAATTAGATAAATACAATAAGTGCGGAAGATACATCGAAATCCCAAAATCTGGTCTGAATAGTACAAGAGCCACTACATAATGTCTAGGATTTACAAGTCTCAAATACCAATAAATAACTGTCTGAATGATAGAATATAAAGACAGGAATAGATAGAGCCATTCGGGCAGCAAATCCATCCGAGTGCTCACCTTAGAATGCTCGTTAGACAACCTCGGGACTCAGTCACGAAGCACAGAAGTTGAATAGGTCACGAACTCTGCACTCAGAAAAGAATGCAGCAAGGTAGAATCAGTACAACAACACGTACTGAGTACGCATCATAAGCCAACAACAGTTAGATAATCATATATATAAGAAACAGACTGAAAAATTAGGCATGCTCACAGTCAGATATAAATCAACACAGTCCAAAGTATCAATCCAGTACCAAATCACCAAGTCTAGTATATGTCACGACCCAACCCCGTAGGCCGTGACTAGTGCCTGAACTGGGCACCCAAACACATTCATAAATCCGAGTCGCAAACAGATGGCTTATACGGACATAAATATCAAACGCTGTCTCAGATTATATCAAACTGTCTCAAATAAATCTCAAACACAACTGAATATATATCAAAGCCGGCAAGGCTATCAATGGCGCATCGGCCCAAAACATATACAAGTGCAAGCCGACGAGGCTGCCACGGCGAATGGGATCGCCCAGAACATATATCATACACACACAAGCATGCACGTATGGGCATAATCCACACATGTCCACGGACCTCTAAACGGACGAACGAGAATCATATGACGGGACGGGGCCCGTCGTACCCCTGCGAATAAGTATATACAAATGCAACGAACGAATATATACCAAAATATGTGAGCTCGGAGAAAAAAGGAGCACTCCGAGAAAAAGGTGTCCTAAGCGGTGGATCACCAACGGCGTGCGGGCGTACGCGCGGGCATGAAACGCAGCCCCCGAAGAAAGGGGTCGGTACGAAATATGTGCGAGTATGCAAAGCGAGAAAATGTAGTATACAAATCGAGTCGTAATCGAAATAGAGATACGAAAATAAATGCATTTCCAAAATATCAAAATGTTTACTTTAAAAATACGAATCATGCATAGGGCACGGGAAAATATGGTCGCCCGCATCGATGGCGCCATAACACGACGCATAACACCGAGAAGTTTCAAATCTCCGTATCCCCGTCACATATCAAACACGATAACGCCATCGCCATAATCACGGGATAACACCGGAGTATAACAAAGTGCGCACGACAACAAAACCGGCCCGGACTCGGCGAAAGATATAACGAGAATGCACGATCGGAGTCTGAGGAATCATATGCATAAAATCATTGTCATAAATCCAAAGATAAGTAAAATAGTCATATTTGAAATCGGAATAATAATTACAACATTTTCTTTCAAAAGTTGTCGAAATTACATAAAGGAACGACCCACGGACGGGTGTAGACCGAGCCGGGGCCCGGCTATGGAAAACATATATCCTACATAATACAACCCTGCGAAAATCTCAAAGCAATCCGAGCTTTTCTCGGAAAGTTATGGGCGTTTGTAGTTTTAGAATCGTTAAAGAATAAACTCTTTAAAAACCAAACTTTCATGCAACCTTTATAAATCAACAATTCCAAGGACATAGGATCAATATTTCATAACATCAACATATGAATGTCAAGAAACAAATGCGATCAATTGCGAAATAGAGTTTCCTCACATAGCCTATTTTCTTTTGCCAAAGGAAGGGTTGTACCTCAAACGAATATAATCCAAACTCAAGCAATCCAACCTACGTCTCGGCTTGCGGTCTACAAACAAGTCATAATATGTCAAACATTAGCTATAGACATTTTGGGTTTTAATTCAATTGTAGACTACGAAATTTGGCCCCCTAAATAGGCCCCGAGAATTTAACTCGGCCAAATCAATCAACAACAACAACAACAACAACCAACCTAGCACCTTCAAAAACCAATCCGGAAGGCAATACAACAATAATAACTCTCTTTTCCATCATTCAACAACATTCATAAGTTATTCAACGGCTTACCTTGCCAACATCGATGTTTACATTCAAATACTAACGTACCAACAATAAAAGACATTCAAACTCATTAAAAACCAAACTTTCATGCAACCCCCCTTCATATGTCTTGTTCTTGTTAAATGGGCAATAATTTTTTTTCCATAACATCGCCGACATACATATACACGAGTAGTCAATCAATATTTCATAACATCAACATATGAATATCAAGAAACAAATAAACGTATCATAAGAACCCAGAAAGTCATGTGTCTATCGTGACGTAAGGTGGTAACCCCCGACTATAGAGGTCGTTTCCTCGAGAAAGAACAATCATTATAAGGCGAGACCATCATGAATAGCAACACCATAAGAAAACATAAAACAAGATTATGCCTATGAAAGAAGTAATGGAAACCGATATGCACGTTTACATACCTCAACATGCACGGTCATCAAGATAACCCAAATTTCCAAAGGTTTCTTTTGAAATCCTTTAAAGCCAAGTTATGGATTCAATCGAATGAAAAAGGAATAAATTTGGGTATCGTTTCCGAGCAGGACTTTTCGCGAGGGTCGGATTTACAATACTAACTAGGACATGCCAAATGAAGGAGAGGTAGGCTTCGCATACCTTTTACGCTTTGTTCACGTTTTGGGCATTTAATTCCAAACATGATTAGTGCCTTTAGAATTGAATTCTTAAAATAATACTTGGCTACGAAATTTGGGACAGCCATTCCTCCAAGTTCCACTCAACAACAATCCGGGAATTCAAACCCGGTCACCAACAATACCAACAAACCACTTATATTTAATTCAACTCAATTCAATTCTTTTCAATGCAATTCAATCAATCAATACAACAATTCAACAATATTCAACAATACCATCAACATACAACCCACATCTTCCGGAATGAAACAACAACAACATTTTTTCCATCGGAAATTCAATCACAACAACCCAATTTTCGGCCTCCAAACCATTAAATCTTTTATTCTAACTTAGAACCTATCCAACAACTTCCATTCTAAATAAAATCAATTCATCACCTCTTACCACTACCTTGAATTCGATTGCAAAGACTTCCATATTTTTTAAACACACATTACAACATAAAATTAACTCAATCTTTCATGCATATAACACTTACACACATACACACACACTCACGGCCACACACTACACACTTCGAATTTCATCCAATTTCATAACCATGCGTAAACACTCGGTAACATACAAAAGAGGAATTGAACCTTACACTAAAGACTCAAATTGACAACTTGTATGAATATGTGTCCTTCTTGCTCCACAAACCATTCACTCTTCAAGGGATTGTTTGAACAAGTTGAGAATTCTCTCTCTCGAATTTTTTTTTTTCCAAGGCCGAATAGCCAACTTTTCCTCCTCTTTCTTTCTTGCTTTCTATTCTTGAATTGTCTAGAGAAAAAATGACCAAGTCATCTTTCCACATCTATATATACTTAGTCCCTTCCATTGAAATTGAACATATAGCCCCAGCTTGGCTTAATTTCATTTGAATATTGCAAGTGGGGTCCATGGCCAAGTGGCCCTTTTCTTGAATAGCAAATTTCTTCCAATTCATGAAAAACATTTTCCCCTTTCCAAATTTTCCCCTACACCATGAATAAACTTTTTACCCCCGGCAATATTCCAACTTTTACAATTTTCCCATACGCAACTTCTTGAACGGAATGTAACAAACAATTTCTCCAATTCACAACATCAATTTGAAACCTCATTTAACACATTCCTCATTTTCAAACCATGATTTGCATCAACAATTCACATTCTAGCAATGCTATTCTCATCAATATACAAATTGCATCAAATGTACAATAACCTTCAAATCAGTCCATAACAATTACAACATCAATTTAGAATCATTAAACATTCATTTCTAACATAGAATTCATTACGACAACACTAAAACGCTAAGCACATTAATGCGTTCTTGTCATATAACATGACCCATTTTCGGCCAACACAACACATATACAAATATGATGATTCTCAATCATTTCTTCACCTACAATGATCACAACATGCTAACTAAGCTTTAATTCATAGCTTCAACACAACACAACACACACCCATGCACGGCTAGCACACCATGCACACTCACTTCCAACATACTATTTTTCATGATATTCATCCATTTTAACATACTACAACATGCATACAACCTTTATAACACATAAAACATGATAAATTCTTACCTTTTTCTTCAACTCCACAATAGGCTAGGGTTTGCGATAATGAAAACTAGCGGGTTGATCGCTCCAACGACACTTCCACGCTACTTAGGGACCTCAAAATAGTGGGTTTGCATCAACAAAATATTTTTGGAGTGGCTTGAATGGAAGTTGATTTTTTTCTCTCTTGGCCGAGAGCTTCTTAAGGAGTTCTTCAACTTCTATTTTTTGCTAAGTGTTGGAATGAATAATGAAGACTAGTTGATCATCTTTTGCTATTATATGAAGTGCACAATGTCCCTTGGCCCACACAAGTGTTGGACCAATTAAAATTGTCCACAATTTGTGTGGGCCAACTCCCACACTTACACGGCCACACATGGAAAATGGATGATTTTCAACTTTCATTTATTCCATTTTTGGTCCCAAATTTTCCTAATTGTTCCATGCCAACAAATTCATGCACAACTTATGTCTCAAAATAAAATCGAAGGTCAAAAATCTCGACTTTGTATCCCGGAATAGTTTTGTCCCTAACTTATCATAATTAATCCGGATTGTTCCAATGTACAAAAATGCGGGATATAACATCCTCCCCCCCTTTAGAACATTCGTCCTCGAATGTTAGATTAATCTTACGGGGTCTTATAAGCATTCGGGGGAGTTTCTTTTCCAACAATCACACACTTCACATTGATCAACAATTCATTTATCAAACAATATAATCAAGTAAAGAATTTGGATTACACCGTAGGCACGGAAATAGGTGAGGATACTTCTTCTTCATCTGCTCCTCAGCTTCCCATGTCATTTCCTCTCGGTTATTATTCCGCCACAGCACTTTAACAGAAGCCACATTTTTGTTCCGCAACTTTCTTACCTGACGATCCAAAATAGCTATAGGCTGCTCTTCATAAGATAGCTCCTCTGTGAACTGAATGTCATCTACAGGAAATACTCTGAAAGGATCACCAATACATTTATGAAGCATAGAAACATGAAATACCGGATGTACTGCTCCCAAATCAGGTGCGGATCTAATTCGTAGGCAACCTTGCCTATTTTACGAATGATGCGATAAGGCCCAATATATCTCGGACTGAGCTTCCCTTTCTTGCCGAATCTCATAACACCTTTCATAGGTGACACTTTAAGGAAAACCCAATCACCAATCTGAAACTCTAAATGTCGACGACGATTATCTGCATATGATTTCTGTCGACTCTGGGCTGCCAATAACCGCTCTCGAATGAGTTTCACCTTATCCACTGCCTGTTTGGACCACATCTGGGCCAATCAACTCGATCTCCCCAACATCAAACCAACCGATCGGTGACCTACATTTTCTGCCATACAACGCCTCGTACGGTGCCATCTGAATACTTGGAGTGGTAGGCTCGTTATTATAAGCAAATTCAACAAGCGGCAAATGGTCATCCCGGCTACCTGCGAAATCAATAACACGGGCCCACAACATATCTTCTAATGTACGAATAGTGCGCTCGGCACCGTCCGTCGGAGGCAGGGATGGAATGCTTTGTGCCGAGACTCACTGCGTCCCCAATCACTGAAAGGATCTCCGAGTGGGCGTGAACTGGGCACCTCTATCGGAGATAATAGATATAGGAACTCCGTGAAGTCGCACAATCTCCTTAATATATAGCCTGGCATAATCCTCAGCCGAGTAGGTAGTCCGGACCGGAAGAAAATGGGCTGATTTTGTCAGCCGATCAACAATAACCCAAATGGAATCATACCTCCGTGGAGTGCGAGGTAAACCTGTAATAAAATCCATATTAATGATCTCCCACTTCCACGTGGGTATCTCCATCTCCCGTAATAGCCCACCGGGCTTCGGTGCTCAATCTTAACTGCTTGGCAATTTGGACACCGAGCGACGAACTGCGCTATATCTCTTTTCATACCATCCCACCAATATAAGCATACGAGATCATGATACATCTTCGTCGACCACAGGGTGAACGAGAATAACGGGCATAATGTGCCTCGCCCATAACTGTCGCCGCAACCCCGCGTCGGTACACATAATCGCCCCCGTGTAATAATACTCCATCGGATGTAAGCTCGAACGGGGTCTTTTCCTTCTCAAGGGCGGTGTCCCTGTACTGTGCCGAATAGGATCCTCATACTGATGCCGCTTAATATCTTCTGTAATAGAGGATTCCGCAATACCTCGAACAGAAACCCCAACACCTCCGGAATCGGCCAACGAACTCCAAGACTAGCCAGGCGATGGATCTCGCGAACCATTTCTTTCCTCTCTCGATGGCACGTACGCTAGGCTACCCATAGACTTGCGGCCGAGTGCATACCGCCACAACATTAGCTTTCCCGGATGGTAGAGAATATCAACATCATAATCTTTCGGCAAGAACTCTTAACCACCTCTTTCCGCAAGTTCGGCTCCTTTTTTAAAGATGTATTGGAGGCTCTTATGATCTGTATAAATATCAACGTGAACACCATATAAATAATGTCTCCACATCTTCAAAGCATGAATAACCGCGGCTCCAAATCGTGAGTAGGATAATTTTTCTCGTGTTTCACGAGCTCGGGAAGCATAAGCTATCACCACTGCCGTCTTTGCATCAACACACACCCCAAACCAATACCGGAGGCATCACAATAAATCACATACCCATACGGACCCTCGGGAAGAGTCGGGGCTCGGAGCCGTAGTCAACTTCTCTTTCGACAATCGGAAGCTACGCTCGCAAGCATCGGACCACCGGAACTTTGCTCCCTTTTGAGTCGACCTTGTTAAAGGCGAAATCGAAGCAAATTTCTCTACGAATCTCCTGTAATAACCGGCCAATCCCGAAAGCTACGCACCTCGGTCGGCGTCGTAGGCCTAGGCCAATTCTTTACGGCCTCAATCTTACCGGTATCCACCGGATGCCATCGGCCCCAATAATATGCCCCGAAATGCCACCGAAGTCGGCCCGAGAATTCACACTTAGAAAATTTAGCATACGACACGGTGCCGAAGTGTGCCAAGTACCGTCCTCAAATGATCTGCATGTTACGCCGATCGAGAATAAACCGAATATCATCGATAAACACAATCACGAACATATCCGGGAACGGTGCGAATACCCGATTCATCGGGTCCATAAATACTGTGGGGCATTAGTCGGCCCCAAAAGACATCACTCGAATTCATAGTGCCCATATCGGGTCTGAATGCTTTGTCTTGGGAATATCGGCCTCTCGTACCCGTGCACGATGATAGCGACCGCGCGAGTCTATCTTCGAGAAACACACCGGCACCTACGCAACCGATCAAACAAATCATCAATCACAGGGAGGGGATATTTATTCTTGACGGTTACCTTATTCGAGTGCCCGGTAATCAATGCACATCCGCGGCGATCCATCCTTCTTTCTCACAAACAATACCGGCGCTCCCCGGGGTGATGTGCGGGCCTAATAAAGCCCTTCTCTAATAAATCTCTCGGTTTGCTCTTTCAATTCTTTCAATTAACGGTGCCATTACGTACGGAGGAATAGAGATAGGCTGAGTATCTGGCAACAAATCAATAGCAAACTCTATCTCTCGCTCGGGAGGAAGACCTGGAAGCTCATCTGGGAATACATCTAAAAATTCGTTAACCACTGGGACTGACTGAAGAGTCGGTGCCTCTGCCTCTAAATCATGAACACGGACCAGATGATAAATATACCCCTTTCTGATCATTTTTCTTGCCTTGAGGTATGAAATAAACTTACCCCTCGGTGATCTTTGTATTACCTCCCCATTCTATAACTGGTTCCCCTGGAAATTGGAAACGGACTATCTTCTTTTGACGATCAACATTAGCATAACAAGAAGCTAGCCAATCCATACCCATAATCACGTCAAACTCAGTCATATCTAACTCTGCGGATCGGCCTTAGTACGGCGGCCACGGATAATCACCGAACAATCTCTATAAATACGGCGGCTATAACGAATCCCCTACTTGGTGTAGCTACCTCAAAGGGCTCTATCGGCTCGGATTCTATCCCAATTTTATTAGCAACAAGGGGAGAAATATATGATAATGTAGAACCGGGATCAATCGGTGCATACACATCTCGAGAGAAAACCGCATATACACCGTGACGACATTAGGCGACGCCTCCGGTCTGTCGGGCGGCTAATGCATAAATGCGGTTCGAAGGACCGCTAGAACCAGGAACTCCACCACGACCCCTGCCTCGGCCCGCTGATGCTGGCATACCCGCCCCCCGCAGGGCGCATAGATACCGAGGATGAAGATGAACCACCGGCTGACCCGGTGGGCGAGGCCGCGCCGCCGCACCACCTCTAACCGGACAATCTCTCATTAGATGGCCCTGACGGCCGCAAGTAAAGAACGCACCCGTGGCACGAAAGCACTCTCCAGGGTGCTGTCTCCCACAGTGGGAACACGGAGGTCTGGGTGGTCTCGTCTATCCGACCGGAAACCTCTGTCCAACCGCGAGCCTAAAAACCTCGGAGCTCGGCTGCCCCTCGAATAACCCGCACCCTCGATCTCCTGCCCGGTAAACCGCGGGGGTGTGCCCCGTGGCCGGGCCGGGGAGGATATACGCTAGCCGCCGACGAGGCCGCCCGCCTCGAAAATCCCCCGAATATCCGGACGATCTAGCCCTCTGGGGCTGGCCCCTGTCATCAACCCTATCGGTGGCGCCCTCTGCGTTCGTCCTCCATGCCACGGGCGTGGGCTCCGTATACGGGCAATATCCATATCGGTCCGGGCCGCCATCACCAAACAACTATCAATCATGTGCTAGTCCGGCCCCCCGCTATATATCGGTGCATCCGGTCGGTCATGTCGCAACATATGTAGGCGCATATCTCGCCGGCCGAATCGAACTCTAAACGTACTCCCGAATCGGCCGCCCTCTCGCTTAACAGGAATCGCCGACCCTAGCTCGCCGTCACCTCGGGGAGGCGAAAATGGGCCGGGAGAGCCTCGCAAACTCGCCCATACGGTGGAGGGGCACCACACACACTCGCCTCGGACAAAGCATCCACGACTCATACCACTTAGTGCTACATCGTGCAACCGGTATGACGCCATCTCAACCGACTCGTCTCGGAAGCACTAATCAATCGCGAGTACGCCGCCGCACGTCGGATGAACTCACGAGGGTCCTCTCGGGCTTTGACCCGAAGAACTCGGTGGCCCACAAAGTAGAAAATCACGGGCCCTCTCGACTATCACGCCCGTCTCGCACGATCATCCCCTCGCTCCCTCGATCGTGGACCTCGCCCCGCTACCAACCAAGTCAATAACCGGACCCCGCCTCGGCAGGTCCCATCATCCGCCCCCGGGCCGGGGGGCCGAGGTGCACAGTACCGGTGCCGCGGGAGCCGGTGGTGGAGCCGCCTCGTGTCGCAGCCGTAGTCGCTCCAAATCCCTCCGATACGGCGGCGTAGCGCAACCAGCCGTCGGAAGCCACAATATCCGGCTCGATCCGGGCACGAGCCCTAGTAATCACCCGGCTCGGCCGGTCTCACCTGCCCGCCGTAGACTTGCCCTTCGGCGGTTATGGCCTTCCTCGGAGGCATCGCTGAAAACATAACATTTCGTCAGAAAGAGTCATCCTGATAACACAGCTCTATCGCACGATCTAAGATCAAAAGAAAAGACAACATCCTAAATGTCCTGTAGCCTCCTGTTTATAGTTGTGGTGCACAACACACCGATAAACAAGACTGCCGGACACGGTCGTAGATATTCCGAGGACGAACCGCTCGATACCACTTCGTCACGACCCACCCCGTAGGCCGTGACTAGTGCCCGAACCGGCACCCAAACACATTCATAAATCCGAGTCGCAAACAGATGGCTTATACGGACATAAATATCAAACGCTGTCTCAGATTATATCAAACAGTCTCAAACAAATCTCAAACACAACCGAATATATATCAAAGCCGGCAAGGCTATCAAATGGCGCATCGGCCCAAAACATATACAAATGTAAGCCGACGAGGCTGCCACGGCGAATGGGATCGCCCAGAACATATATCATACAAACACACACGTACGAAATGGGCATAACCCACACACATGTCCACGGACCTCTAAACGGACGACGTAATCATATGACGGGACGGGCCCCGCGTACCCCCGAATAAGTACATACAAATGCAACGAACGAATATATACCAAAATATGGCTCGGAGAAAGAGGAGCACTCCAACGGCGAAAAAAGGTGTCCTAAACTGGTGGGTCGCCTGACTGTGCGTCTGTACCTGTGGGCATGAAACGCAGCCCCCGAAGAAAGGGGGTCAGTAGGAAATATGTACAGCAGAAAATGTAGTATACAAATCTGAGTCGTAATCGAAATAGAGGTACAAAAAATAAATGCATTTCCAAAATATCAAAATGTTTACTTTAAAAATACGAATCATGCATAGGGCACAGAAAATATGGTCGCCCGCCTGTCGATGGCGCCATAACACGGATAACACCGAAAAGTTTCAAATCTCCGTATCCCCGTCACATATCAAACACAGCATAACGCCATACACAGCATAACACCAAATATAAGCGGAACCCGGCCCTCGAACGAGGGACTCGGCGAACCATAATCACAGCATAACACCGGAGTATAACAAAGTGTGCACGACAACAAAACCGGCCCGGGACTCGACGAAAGATATAACAGAATGCACGAGCGGAGTCGTGAGGAATCATATGCATAAAATCATTGTCATAAATCCAAAAGATAAGTAAAATAGTCATATTTGAAATCGGAATAATAATTACAACATTTTCTTTCAAAAGTTGTCGAAATTACATAAAGGAACGTCGCGGGACCCACGGACGGGTGTAGACCCGAGCTGGGCCCGGCTATGGAAAACATACTCATCCTACATCATACAACCCCCTACGAAAATCTCAAAGCAATCCGAGCTTTTCTGTGAAAGTTATGGGCGTTTGTAGTTTTAGAATCGTTAAAGAATAAACTCTTTAAAAACCAAACTTTCATGCAACCTTTACAAATCAACAATTCCAAGGACATAGGATCAATATTTCATAACATCAACATATGAATGTCAAGAAACAAATGCGTATCATAGACATGCTCGGATTGCGAGAATAGAGTTTCCTCGAGGCTCGTATCATAGCCTATTTTAACTAAGGCATGCCAAAGAAGGAAGGTTGAGCTTTACATACCTCAAACGCTCTCCAATATAATCCAAACTCAAGCTGAATCCAACCTACGTCTCGGGCTGCCCAAGGTCTATAAACAAGTCATAATATGCCAAACATTAGCTATAGACATTTTGGGCATTTAATTCCAATTTAGCCCTTAATTCTACAGAAATTTGGGCAAAGATTTCCCCTGTATATAGGCCACCCCGAGAATTTAACTGGGCCAAATCAACAACAACAACAACAACAACAACCAACCTAGCAACATCAAAAACCAATCTGGAAGGCAATACAACAACAATAACTCTCTTTTCCATCATTCAACAACATTCATAAATTCAATTCAACGGCTTACCTTCAAGCCAACATCGATGCTTATACATTCAAATACTAACCCGAACCCATACCAACAATATTTAAAGACATTCAAAGCAATTCATATAACATTTCCAACAATCCAACAATTTCTCCAATTCACCCGAAATCAGTCCCCAAACCCGAGAACCTCACTTTAACACATTCCTCATTTTCAAACCATGATTTGCATCAACAATTCACATTCTAGCAATGCTATTCTCATCAATATACAAATTACATCAAATGTACAATAACCTCCAAATCAGTCCGCAACAATTACAACATCAATTTGAGTCATTAACATTCATTTCCAACATAGAATTCATTACGACAACCACTAAAACGCTAAGCGACATTAATGCGTTCTTCGTCACATAACATGACCCATTTTCGGCCAACACTACACATATACAAATATGGATGATTCTCAATCATTTCTTCACCCTACAATGATCACAACATGCTAACTAAGCTTTAATTCATAGCTTCAACATAACACAACACACACCCACTTGCACGGCTAGCACACCGTGCACACAACTCACTTCCAACATACTATTTTCCATGATATTCATCCATTTTAACATACTACAACATGCATACAACCTTTATAACATATAAAACATGATCAAATCTTACCTTTTTCCTTCCACTTCACAAGAGGCTAGGGTTTGCAATAATGAAAACTAGCGGGTTGATCGCTCCAACGACACTTCCACGCTACTTAGGGACCTCAAAATAGTGGGTTAACATCAACAAAATAATTTTAGGATGGCTTGAATGGAAGTTGATTTTTTTCTCTCTTGGCCGAGAGCTTCCTTAAGGGAGTTCTTCAACTTCTATTTTTTTGCTAAGTGTTGGAATGAATAATGAAGACTAGTTGATCATCTTTTGCTATTATATGAAGTGCACAATTGTCCCTTGGCCCACACCATGTTTGACCAATTAAAATTGTCCACAATTTGTGTGGGCCAACTCCACACTTACACGGCCACACATGGAAAATGGATGATTTTCAACTTTCATTTATTCCATTTTTGGTCCCAAATTTTCCTAATTGTTCCATGCCAACAAATTCATGCACAACTTATGTCTCAACTAAAATCAAAGGTCAAAAATCCCGACTTTGTATCCCGGAATAGTTTTGTCCTTAACTTATCATAATTAATCCGGATTGTTCCAATGTACAAAAATGCGGGATATAACAGTATATGACCTAGAAATCTACAATAAGTCCGAAACACAATCTCAGGAACCACTATCAAGTACACGTATCACCAAAGATCAACCAACTAGTCCAATACAATTCCATATATAAATATGAGACGAATGCAATGCAAATGCAGTGAAACACATACGCATCGAGCAGAATATCTCATCGCCTCGATAGTGGTCACCCATGGGGGACCGCTAAGTCCATGTACTTGTTGTGGCTTACAACCCGATCCAATAGACAATTTTGCAGAACGTGCAACCCAATCCTAGTCAGTATTGCGGTACGTGCAACCCGATCCTAGTCAGTATTGCGGTACGTGCAACCCGATCCTATATATATATATCGCATTGCGGTACGTGCAACCCGATCCTAGTCAGTATTGCGGTACGTGCAACCCGATCCTAGTCAGTATTGCGGTATGTGCAACCCGATCCTAGTCAGTGTTGCGGTACGTGCAACCCGATCCAAGTAAATGTTGCAGAGCGCAATCCGATCCCTATATATATATATATATGAGTGAATGCATGATAACAATGACAACTAGAATAAATGAACAACGGTGCCACACATGGACACATGTCTCAATCACAATATCAATATCATAGCCTTTCTTTTCTTCCTAACAACCTCAACCATGATAAATACGCTCTCCGACACATTAAGTAATCACTAAGCATCAACTCTAGAATCAATCACGTGGCGACAAGCCAACAACTTACAAATAAGCAACAACTCAATAGAACATAATAAGGCGACAAGCCCAAGTCAACACAATACCAACCTAAGTATTCCATCCCAACTCTATACCCGATGGTTCACATGCTTTATCCAACAATCACGAACTTTACATACGATTCGCTAACCGAAGCCTAACCAAAAAGGGAAGTTGTAACCTACCTGAAAAGCCGAACAGGACCCACGAACCGTCACACCTTGGTCTTGCCCTTTCGTAGCGCCTCCAAGTACTCAAAATCTATTCATAATCGAATTCTGTATTAAGAATCACGAATGACAACACCTCTATTGCTATACTTCCAGTTAGGTCAAATTCTAACCCAAGGAATCAGGAAAACGGGCCCAAAAGGGTAAAACGGGAAATTGAAGGATGGAACATGCAATTCAAGCTCTAGGTCATCAAACACACCAATCAATTGCTAAAATAACTCAAGATTAAGCCTAATTCGGATTTAAATCAAAACCCCCAAATTTGGGTATGAACCCTAATTCTTTAGTCTTTAAATTAATCACTAATAATGGAAGAAATAAGCTTAACGAAAAGGAATTCATAAAATTTTATAATTATAATAGTCAATTTCACCATCAATTTCCATTTTAGAAGTCTAGACCCATTTCAAGAAATTCATCACAAGGCTCATCTTCTCTATTTTGATTCTAGTGATTCTAAGCATGAATTAAGGATCTAAGAAGGTAAAATGATGAAGTCCAGGGTCATAGATCTTAGCTCCAAGAAGATTCAGTCCACAAGTTGATCAATTCTCCCAAAGTGTGCTTAGAAAGTGATAAAGAGAAGTGATAGGTTTAAGGGTTTTAGATCGAGAAAAGGAATAGAATCTGCCTGACAATGGCCGCTGCAGCGCATCCGCTAAGGCGACAAGGGAACGACTACAGGGCCCACCCACAATCCTCTAACCCGCTGTACCGGTACCCATTACCGCTACTGCGAGTCCGCTACAGCGGTTGGTTGACCGCTATGGCGGCTCGTCATAATTACACTACACCCGCTATAGCCGTCAGCCCCTCGCTACTACGGGGCCGCTGCGGTGGTTCTGGTATCGCTGCTGCGGATAACTAAAATCAGAATGTTACTGGTTTTTGACAAATAACTCGAGATCCAACTGTCACCCGAGGCCCCATATATATCCAACTATCACCCGAGGCCCCACATATACACAACAAACATGCAACCACATATAAAAATGTTCTACGAACTCACTCGTGGCCTCAAATTTCCCAACGGAGGTCTAATTGATAAAGTCAACCCCCATGGCCTAAAGCCAAGTTTCAAACCCAAGTCCCAAAATGCTCTCAATTGCATTGGGAACGAATTGAACACACTACCAAGTCACAAACGGTCATCCAAACCTCTCGAAATCAATAGAATTTCGAAAAAAATCTGTTTACCAAAAAGTCAACTTTGGGTCAAATAAATTCCACTTTAAGGCTCAAAACTCCAAAAGTCACTCTAAAACCCGCCCGATGACCTCAGGAAAGGGTCAACATCGGTCAAAGGGCCACTAGCACTATAATGACCAATAGGGTTGTTACATCAGATACCAATTAAACAATCGCTCGTCCTCGAGCGACAAGGAGTAGAAATGGGGGAAAAGTACTTGAGTCAGCAAACAACTGGGGATATCTCTAGCGCATATCGGACTCAGTCTCCCAAGTAGCCTCCTGAATAGGATGATGCTTCCATTGAACCTTTACCGAAGCAGTCTCTTTCGACCTCAGCTTCCTAACCTGCCTATCCAGAAATGCTATAGGCTCATCCTTGTAAGACAGTTTCTCATCAAGCAACACAGAATCGCAATGAGCTATATAAGAACCATCAGAATGATACTTCTTTAGCATGGATGCATGAAAACCCGGATGAACACCTGACAGGCCCGGTGACAAAGCCAACTCATAAGCAACATCTCCAACTTGACAGAGAACCTCAAATGGGCAAAGGTACCAAGGGTTCAACTTGCCCCTCTTCCTAAATTGAATAACACCCTTCATGGATGAGCTTTTCAGAAGCACCTGCTTGCCCACCATAAACTCCCCGAACCTTCCAGTCCGCAAACATCTTTTGTCAACTCTGGGCTGCTAGAAGCTTTTCCTGAATAAGCTTTACCCTGTCCACGGACTCTCTCAAGAAATCTGTGCCCCATGGGCAAACCTCAAAATCATCAAACCACCCAATAGGAGAACGACACCTCCTACCATACGAAGCCTTGAACGGCGCCATATCAATACTCGAATGGTAGCTATTGTTGTACGTAAACTCCGCTAAGGGCAAGAGCTGGTCCCAATGACCACCAAAATCAATGACACATGCTCTCAACATATCCTCGAGCCAGGATAGTCCTCTCAGACTGACCATCAGTATGGGGATGAAAAGTTATACTAAGGTCCAAGTGAGTACCCAACTCTGGCTGAAAAGCCCTCAAGAAATTGGAAGTAAACTGGGGACCTCGATCCAAAATAATAGAAATACGGACCCCATGCAATCGCATAATCTTACGAATGTAAATCCTGGCTAACTTCTCTGCAGTGTAAGTGACATGAGCTGGAATGAAATGAGCTGACCGATCAATAATAACCCAAACTGAATCAAACTTGCCCAAGGTCTTCAGAAGACCCATAACAAAATCCATGGCAACCCTCTCCCATTTTCACTCAGGAATGGGAATCCTTTGAAGCACACCACCAGGTCTCTGGTGCTCATACTTGACTTGCTAACAATTTCTACACTTAGCCACAAAATCTCCAATATCTCTTTTCATCCTACCCCACCAGTAGTGCTGCCTCAGATCTCGATACATCTTCGTAGCAGTCGGATGAATGGAATATCTGGAACTATGGGCCTCCTCCAAAATCAAGTGAATCAAATCACTAACAGGAGAAATGCACACCCTTGTTCTTCAGAATACCCTCACTATCAGGCATTGATAGTGATTTGTATGACTAAATTTCAAAAGTTGCATAAAAGTTTTGTTTTCAAAAGAGTTTTGTTCCTAAACGATTCCGAAACTACGAACGCCCGTAACTTTTAAGAAAGGGCTCGGATCGCATTGATATCTTCGCAAATGATTTCATGACTAGTAATGACCTTAATTTTCATAGGCGGGCCCGGATTGGGTTGACGCTCGTCCGTGGGTCCCGCGACTTTCTATGTTTGGTTCTAACGACCTATTTTTGAAAGAATTTAATATGACCATCTTTCCGACCCCCGAGTATGATTACTTATTTATCGGTTGAGTCTGAAATGAGGATTTTTATGCATGTGATTTGGATACGTAACTATGAATTCCGAAATTCGGTTTGATATGTTCCCGAGTGATATTCGGAAGAAAATCTGATTTGACTATTGTTTTAGCTTACAAGTGATGGTTCGTTTTGATTAACCTATTAAGTCTTTGAAAATGTTTTAAACTGTATTTGGTTACTCATGATTCTGCTCGTGTATTCTGTTGTTACATTTGTCGCCAAGTCCCGGGCCGATTATGTTATCGTGCGCGCTATGCTTTATTCCGGGTTATGATGTGTCCGGTTCGCCGAGCCCCTTTTTGGCCGGGAACCGTGTGTATATTATAATGTTATGATGTGTCCGGTACGCCGAGTCCCTTTCGGCCGGGTACTGTGTATGTATGTTACGTTACATGTTATATGTATGGATTCTGGAATATGATCAGTTGGAATCAGAGCCGGTGGTGGGGCAAACCCAATGGTGGGGCAAACCCAATGGTGGGGCAAACCCAGTGGTGAGGTAAAAATTCCACACTGGTTTAGGCCAATCCCACATTGGTTTAGGCCAATCCCACATTGGTTTAGGCCAATCCCACATCGGTTAATGGCATCTCACATGGTCGGTTATGATGTTATGATGTGTCACGGTATGTATATGATGATCGTTATATTTGCCTTTTGTACCTCATATGTATGATTTGTATGTCAGATGCAAGCGCTTTGGTATTTCGTTTATTATGCCTACTTTCTGTACTTCTATTTCGATTATGACTCGGCTTCCGTTTATCGTACCTTCGCTTGCATACTCGCACATATTTCGTACCGACCCCCCGTCTTCGGGGGCGCGTTTCATGCCCGTAGGTACGACGCCCGATTTGGAGATCCGCCGCTTAGGGTACCTACTCGTCGCTTGGAGTGCTCCCTCGTTCGGGGCCTACATTTTGGTACAGACATTTCCGTCATTTGTATATATGTGTTTGTTCATGGGTACGGCGGGGCCCTGTCCCGTCATATGGTTCTGTTATGACTCTTAGAGGTCTGTAGACATAGATGTGGGTTATGCGTAGTTTTGTTCAGATGAGTCGTGTGAGTTGTGTTTGGGCGGCCCATCCGCCGTGGCAGCCTTATCGGCTGCGTGTATGTATGCTTTGATATGTTATGTATATTACGACAGCCTTGTCGGCTTCTGTGCAGTATATATGTTTGTATGCGTCAGTTTGGAGACACGTCTGATATTTATATAGGTATGAGTCGTTTGTATACTGAATCTGGTTAATGAGCGCGTATAGGTGCCCAGCTTGGGCACTAGTCACGGCCTGCGGGGTTGGGTCGTGACAGACTCCATACAGATAGTGCCTCCAAGTCTTCAAGGTGAAGACTACTGTTAATAACTCCAGATCATGGGTAGGGTAGTTCTTCTCGTGGATCTTTAACTGACGGGAAGCATAGGTAATGACTCTACCTCCTGCATCAACATAGCACCGAAACCAACACAGGATGCATCATAATACACGGAGAAATCCTTACCCTCCACGGGTAATGCTAGAATCGAGGCCGAAGTCAAAAGAGTCTTGAGCTTTTGAAAGCTCTCTTCACAAGCATCAAACCACTAAAAAGGAACCTCCTTCTGGTCAATCTAGTCAACAAAGAAGAAATAGAAGCGAAACCCTTCACAAATCGACGGTAATAGCTGGCAAACCCCACGAAGCTACGAATCTCAGTCACAGTAGTGGGCCTCGCCCAATCTCTAACAGCCTCATTCTTCTCAGGATCAACCATGATCCCTTTCTTAGACACAACGTGGCCCAAGAATGCCATGGACTCAAGCCAGAACTCACACTCTGAAAACTTGGCAAAAAGCTCCTATTCCTTCAATAACCCAAGGACAATCCTAAAATGACACTTATGCTCCTCCCTACTCTTCGAATACTCCAAGATTTCATCAATGAATACAATGACGAAGGAATCAAGATATGACTTCAAAATGCCCTTCATAAAAGTCATAAACGCAGCTGGGGTATTTGTAAGCCCAAATGACATCACAAGGAACTCGTAATGACCATAACGAGTCCTAAAGGCCATCTTCGGAACATCCTTAGCCCGAATCTTCAGCTTATGGTAGCCTGACCTCAAATCAATCTTCGAAAATACTGAAGCACCCTGAAGCTGGTCGAACAAGCGATCAATGCGAGAAATGGGATACTTATTACAAATTGTGACCTTATTCAACTGACGGTAATATATGCATATCCTCATCGTACCGTCCTTCTTCTTCACAAACAAAATAGGAGCACCCTAATGGGAGACACTCGATCTAATAAACCCCTTACTCAACAGATCCTTCAACTCCCTCAACTCAGCGGGTGCCATCCTATAGGGAGGAATAGATATGGGGTGCGTGATTGGATCCAAATCTAGGACACATGCCCTCAACATATCCTTAAGTTTCTGAATAATGTGTTCTGCCTGACTATCTGTCTGAGGATGAAATGTTGTACTAAGATTTACCTTGGAACCCAATCCTTTCTGAAAGGACTTCCAAATGTTCGCTTTGAATTGAGCACCACGATCTGAAACAATGGACACTAGGGTCCCATGCCTAACAATTTCTTGAGTATATAGCTTGGCATAATCTTCTGCTGAATCGGTCGTCTTCACTGGCTGAAAGAGTGCAGATTTAGTAAGTCGGTCCACAATCACACAAATTGAATCATATCTTTTGATGAGCCAAATAAACCTGTTATAAAGTTCATGTTTATCAACTCCCATTTCGAAACGGGAATGTCTATGTTTTAAGCCAACCCACTGTCATGCCCCGAGGCATGACCTGGGTGAAACACGGCACTCAGTGCCATACTGCATGTGACCGAGCGAACCACATGACTTGCTAAATCATCATGAGGCATACATGAGCGAAAAATAACGTGAATGCATGATGAGCCTTTATAAAATGTAATAAGTCATAATACTTAATAGAAATACTTGTTTAAACATGAGTGCGGAAATAACTTGAATGAACAAAAAAAGGCTATACGACTCTGAAAGTCTGACATAACATAACTGACTTGTCTGGTCTGTGAAACCACTAACATAAGTCTGAATATGAAAACATACCTGCGGGGAAAAGGCCCCCAGCATACCTTTAAATGCATATCTTATCATGAAAATAAATAAATAATAAATGTCTAAACCCTGGAAGAGATGGGGCTCACCCAAAAACTGATAAGTGTGAAGTTCTACTAAGCAGATACGTCGTCCTGTAAATCAGTATCTGCATCGAGAAATGCAGGCCCCCAAGCAATAAAAGGGGACGTCAGCACATTGAATGTACTTGTAAGTAAAACAACTGAAAGAAATGACATGGGACATAGAATAACATGATAAGAAGTGAAACAGAAAACCTGGACATGAACATGAGCATGAATACATATATATACATGAGTAAAACATGGTAAGTAGGGAGAGTATTTTATAAACCGACAACATGATATCACCACGTGGGTACATGGAGTCTGGTACCTTGCCGGACCAGCAGATCCCCCATGCCTTGCCAGGGTATAAGGTGTAACGTGCCTAGTAGATCCATTCAAAGGAAAATTTAAGGAATCGTCCAAATTGGGGCGGAGTGATCCTTATCCTACGGTGGCTACCTAGTTTCAGGCTATCTAAGCCTTCTCGGTAATTTTTGCAACTCCCAAAAACATGAACATGATATAGTGGTTAAGAAGCCCTTGATTTTCATGACATAACTTGTAAACATGGTTTCATGAAAGCATGACCTGTATTTAGCATGTATGTATCTTGTATCATGGCATGAGAGTAATTATATAATATAATTGCATGAAAACTTGTAAAACATGTAGTATATTTCTTGAAAATATCATAATAGTCATAACTTGCATGTAAGAACCCATAGGATGCAAAGCATGGGTTTTTCATAGATTAGGACAGATTCTCAATAATCATAAGGATTTATCAAGAGCTTCAATGAAGAATTACCAACAATTTCATACATACATGGGCCTAGGGTTATCATGATCATGGTCAAAACCCTAGTTTTCGTGTAACTTCATAATTTATAGAAGAAGGGCGTGGGAAAGAACAGTGATGTTCCCATAGGTAGATAGTAACACTACATACCTGGTAATGCTCCAAACTTGTAATGAAAATATGAACTTTGAATAAGAATCCCAAAGCCTAGTCTTGAACCCCTTTAATTGGGTTTTCTTGAAAATCCTATGTTAAGAACATGAAATTCCTACTTAGAATTCATGGGAAATTGTTGGAATTCACTTAGGATGGTCTTAAGGAGCTTACCTTGATATTGGAGAAGTTGAGAGGAGAGAACTTTCATGTTAAGGTTTGAGAGGAATGAGACTTATGAAATAAAATTGAATTCCCATCTTTTAATTACCTCAGTCGCGGCACTTATGGTCCGTAACACAGGTTACGATCCGTAACACTAGACCGTAACATGTGTCAAAATTTCAATGATCTTCTATGTCTTGAGGTTGGGTTACGGACACCCGTTACGGACCGCAACACGTGTTACGGTCCGTAATGATGAACCGTCCTTTGGTCCAAGTTACGAGACTGTGATTTTTCAAACCACACCCACTACTGTATGAATGACGGTCCGTAACACACGTTACGGTCCGTCCCTTGTAGCGTAATGCTGGGTTTTCTGAATTGAAACATATTTTCGATTCCAACACTCTCCTTCTTGGGTTTCTAACCTCCTGAGTCATGAATATGATTTAGTACGAATTTTACGAGGTGTTACAATATCTCCCTCTTGGGATCATTCGTCCTCGAATGATGGGTCGTGGTTAAGATTGAGACTGGACATGGCTTGAATACCTAAATGTGAAGGAAACATAACATAAAACATGGGACATGAAATGACGTGATTACATGGAAACTTGAATACTTAAGCATGAGATGTGAGACATGAGCGTTGGATACATGACATGAGCGAGAAACATAAGACATGACATGACATGGGCTATAGGAAGTTACCTTGAGAGTTCTTTGCTTGCTCTTCAAACAGAAATGGGCACTTGGATTTCATATCTATTACACCCCGTACTTCCGGAGAAGCACTTATCAATTTTAACGTAAGAATGTTGAACTACGGCTAAGTAAAACAACTTTGGAATATAAGGAGCAGAGCACTATTGAGTATATTCTAGGAGTAAAGGATATACATAAGGGATACCGGGAGGTCCTATAAGAAAATAAGTTGAAGAAGTTGAGTTACTATGGCTTTAGAAGAAGATGAGTGTTTCTTTGAACGACAAGTATGAACAAACTTAGGGAAAGAATATCTTTTAGCATATGAAGTGTTTTGAAGAAAATCGACCTGCTAAGTTGTAGTTCATGAAGTCTAGTTTCCAACGCAACTAACCGCTCGCCGATACGGCATCAGAGTAAAGAGCTATGGACGTTACAAGTATGGCTGGCAGGCCAGAAATTTGGTCAGCGCGAATGCGCCACCACTAGGCGTGAATGCCCCGAAGGGTGCCAGACAGCCCAACGCGATTGTGCAGGGTTAATTTTAAGTCGGTGGTAACCGAACTTTAACTCCTATATAAGACTAAAATCTGGTCTGAAGGCCTTATTTCTCCACTCCTTTTCACCAAAAATCATCTAAGAGAAGAAACATTGAAGGACCATTGTGTGAGCGGATTAAAATAACGGGACTACATACGAGGCTCGGGAAGCGTATAGGGTTTTGTAGTTCTTGTTCTAAACATCAAATCTTGACGGGACGAAGGAATCTATTGAAGATAAATAAGATTTCAAGCTCTTCCAACCTTGATTGAGGTAAAAACATTCTTTATTATTGATATTATGAATCGTATCATGGAGATTTAGTTGACAAAGATTCGTAAAGTCGATTGATTAGTTGAGAAATTGGATAAACATCGTGTGGGATGTTTTATTGAGTATATTGGTATTGATGATGATGTTGTTGATGTTAGTGTTTCTATTATTATTGTTTTGTTGGTATTGTGATTTCGGGCTAGGGATATAAACAGCAGAGATGCTGCCCGAATTTCGACAGATTCTAAGAGGATTTAATTTGAAGGCTTAAGATAAATATATGACGATGAGCCTAACAATAGTATGAATGGTTTTATATGTAGATTACGAGACTACAAATGATCTTATGTAGATTTCAAGATAGGAAAAAGGTTGGAAAGTCGAGAAGTAAGCTCCAGGTATGTTAAAGTTGTTCCTTCTTTTCTTGGCATGATTCCATATAAGGTAAGAGCGTAATGAACCTTATGACTAGAGATTTGGCAAAGTAGAACTTGTCATATTGTCACATAAATTCCGAGGGTTATCTTATTCTTTCTAAGGGGCCATACCCCCCCCCCCATGTCCATGAGCTCATAGAGAGACAGAAAAGTCATGTCACAGTATCAGTATTTTTCAGCATATGCATGATAGACTGCATGATATACATATATTTTCTTTAGCCTGACCGCTTGGTCAGTGAGATATTTTCTTTAGCCTCGCTACTTAGTTAGTGAGACAGATATGCCCGGCCTACAGATCAGTGAGAAATTTTATTTAGACTGGCCACTTAGTCAGTGAGACATTTTCATTTTGCCTGGCCGACAGGTCAGTGAGATTTTACAGTTGCCTAGACACTTGGTCAGTGAGGCATATGATATTATTGCATTGCATTTCACATGAGACAGATTAGAGAGATATTCTGGGAATTCTTTGACCTCCAGATTGTATTGTTTTCAGTTCAGTTTCAGTTATCATTTGCCTTACATACTCAGTACATTGTTTCGTACTGACGTCCCTTTTGCCGAGGGGCGCTGCGTTCATTCCCCCAGGTTCAAGTAGCCAGACAGGCGATCCAGCTTAGTAGGTCTTCTACTCAGCTGCAGTCAGGGTGCTCCACTTGGTTCGGAGTTGCAGTCCCTTTTGGTACGCTATTTTGACACGTATATATGTGTATGACGGGGCCCTGTCCTGTTCTTGCTACGACGTGTTCCATAGAGGACTGTAGACAGTTGTATGTAGTTGGGATGTTATGTAGCCTTGTCGGCTCTTATTTTGTTGTACAGCATATGTAGTGGCCTAGTCGGCTTGCACTGTTATCCTCAGCACGTATGTATATATATATATATATATATGCTGGTTGTGAGTTCTTGATGCAGAGTCTATTGTTTTAATCTTACAGGAGTTAGTATAGCTCAGTTATAAACATCATATGGGCCACCCTGTTGCTCAGTGAGATCCAGGTACGAGTTTAGGGGTGCTTGGTCAGTAGAGGTTGGGCACTCATTAAGACTCATCCGCTTGGGTCGTGACAGAAGTGGTATCAGAGCAGTTCTGTCCTAGGGTTGTCTACAGACTGTGTCCAGTAAAGTCTCGTTTATGGGTGTGAAGTGCGCCACAGTTATAAATAAGAGGCTGCGGGGCATTTAGGAACCATTGACCTTTTTTTCTATCTTAGATCGTGCAATAGAGCCAGAGTCTAGGAAAGATCGTTCCTGGCCCTCTTTTCCTGTTAGATAAGTGCAGATTGATATAGATGAAGAGGACGGTTTCTAATAGTGGGGGTGCAAGGAAGGCCCCCAGGGTGGACTCCGGACCACGGGTACCAGGACATATTAGGAGGAGCCTTAATTACTCCATTGAGTCAGATCCTTCTGAGGAGATGATGGAGACGACTCCCCTAGAGCTTGTGACTTCTATTGATGAGGATCTGTCAGAGGATAACTATGAAATGGACCCTTCTGAGGGTTCTTATGAGACACCGGTGGAGCAGGAGGCCCCTGAGGCTGCACCAGATTTGGTCCCTCCAGTTTCTCTTATGATTAAGCATTACGTCAGATTAGCCACGAGTGTAAGCGTTAAGGAGGTATCTAGCCCTCCGTCTTGGCCTTCGGTCAATCAGGAGCTACCAAAGTATTTGTATCCTTCGAATTATGGTGGGGGAGATGAGGATGGTCAAACGAGTAGTAGGTGGGAGGATGATGAAAGGGATATTTCACTTCACAGTTCTTAAGACCAGGACCAGGACAGGCCGGTTACAGGTATATGGGTCTTCTTATTGAAACTCCTTATGTTATGTGTGATTATTACAGGATATCATCTAATAGTCGATAAATAGGGATTTTAAAGAAACGGGTAACTGAAGTATTTATGGGTAATTGCGACTAAGACATTTCTGCTACCATTAGGAACCCCGGGACTAGGAATGAAAAGCAGTCGCGTGTGTTGACTTGTGGTTATGAAAATTTTCTAGATATTGGAAGTTTCAAAGGTTACGATAGTATTTGTCTAACCGGGAAAGTAAGGGACTTTTCCAACCTTGGGGGAAATGCATTACAGGGTTTTATTTGAATTCCCAATGGAACTTCAAACTGTTGTTTTAAAGAGATGTGATAAAAGATCATGCAGCAATAACAAGGACGGATGTGATCCTTATAAGAAGGTTTACCCTGATTTTTTTGATAGATGTGGTGAAGGTCACTTGACGACAGAAAAATAAAAGCGAAGTCAGCCTATGAATAAAAAGGAAAGAAGAATAGGTGTTCGAGTGGAGATCATTCACTAAGTCTATATTGCTAGAGGCTCATAATCAAGACTTAGAAAATATGTTAAGAAGTTCTGCAGATTCGGACATATGAGAAATATGAGAAACCAGAATAGCCCGAGGAAAATTAGGAGCATACGAGCCTTACAGTTAAGGAGTCTGGCTAGCTAGGCAAAAAGAGTGGAGATACATTAAAGCCACAGATTCAGGACCATTTTAAATAGCATTGGGATATTTCGTAAGTGAGGTATTAATAAGCGATATAACGATAAATCATGTGTGGCCACATTAACTATTATGTGTGCCCTTATGATCGATCTTACGATATGCTAAAGGTATGGATTGAGCTGGGTATTGAAGTTAAGGTAGCAAGTGCTACAGGGCAGATTGATATTGTTTTCTCGGAATATTACAGTTGGATAATCATGATGCAATAATGTCAGGAAGAAGAAGAATATGTGTACATAAGAGTAGGAAGATTATGATGTCATAGAAGAAGACAAGTGTAAGCAAGGGAAGTATGTTGCTAGTAAAGTTTCCGAGAAAAGGGTTAAGGCGGCTATAGAGGCAAAGAGCCATTCGGATAAATTTTTAAAGTAACCAAGCAGGAAGGATAAAGTATGGCAATACATGATAAAGGACGAATGCGAAGACCCCGGAAAAAAATCTTCATAAATAGGATTGAAGTATAATAACGATGGGTATGGATATAATTTGAGAAAGAATAATTAGGTTTTATGAAAGGTGTCAAGGGATTTCTGACTCTTACGGTACGTTGGAAAGGATAAATATGAAGCCATATTGATACGTTCACCTAGAAAATGGAAACCCTCCCCCACCCCACCCCACCACCCCCAACCTAAAAAAAGACGATTTTAGAAATAGAAAGGATTCGTACTTCTAATAGAATATTCTACGAATTCCAGGGCCAATGCTATAGAATGGAAGTGGGGAAGAGCACTTGATGAGCAAAGGAATTCAAGAAAGACCCTAAGGGCGAAAGTAGGAAAAGTGCACTAATGAATTGGTTAAAGGAAGTTGTTTAACCATTAAGGACAAGAGAAAGGTTAATACGCTAATAAGTCTGGCCAAGAGGCAAAACATCGATAGCATGGGACAAGAGTCTTGATAAGGAGTACAAAAATTCGATTTTAAAGGAAATAGGATGAATATACGAGGGATATGTATAAATATGAACAGGTTATGGCATCGAAAGGGAAGATAAGAAAGCGATGAAAGGAGGAAGAAAAGAGATATTCTATAAGTATTTGTGAGTAGGACAAGGATCGACAAGATATTAGAAGAACTATGACGCTTGACTATGGTACAACCACCTAGTAAACAAGAACTACATAATAGTATGAGCTGGGCAAATGGAAGAGCAGGTCGTGGGAAATAGATGCCATAGTATGTTGACTTATGATGGTATTAAAAGAAGAAGCTAGATTTGGTTGGCTGAAAGATAAGGTCAGTATATGAGAGGGAACAGACAAAAATCTTCAAACGCAAAAGGTAAATTGAGGAAACGAGTATTTACGGACTTCGAATATCTGTGCGACTGGTAAACTCAAACAACAAGTAGGGTATGCGGGATTATAGGGAAGAAATATCAGGTAAGAATCAGGCGAAGGCCAAGAGTCCAGGAAGAATCTCAAAGGAAGTAATAAAGGGATGATGCGTCTGATTGGAACAAAACTAGTGGCAATGAAACCTCATGGAACAAGCAAAATAATGGTTCTGCTAGATATCTATGATTGAAAACTGTAGACAAAAGAAAGAGTGAAATGATTTGAATTCAGTGCATGGCAAGGAGCCTGGTTCATATTTCGGCAAATTTTCAAACTTATCCCTAATATCAGCCGGACTAAGGATTAGCAACTTCAAGGATAAATTGAAAATAGAGGATCTTTGAAGAAGAGATTCGAGATATTCTTGAAGCAAGTACAATAATTACCGATAGCCAGACTGAGCATAAGAAGCCTTATTAAAAGAAAAAAAAAAAAAAGAGAATCAAGTAAAGTGTAGGGGTGAAAGGAAATTTCAGTGTTATATTAGATGGAAGATAAAATACAGCAAGGATCGATTCAGTCGCTATAGGAAAGCAAGGGATACTATATTATCGGTTTCTGAGGTTATCCTTAAGGTGGAAAGAATAAGTTCAATTCCAAGAAGATGAGGCCAAAAGTGGATAAAGGTATGTGGTAAGTACTGGGTAAACGAGCATATACGGTTGTAAATGATAGACGTCGAAGAGACAACAAGGATGATAAAGTATGAAGAACTAGTAAACGGATAGGTGAAAATAAAAAGGTATGACCGTGAGTACAAGCATAAATTTTAGCCACAAGAGAAGGAGAATAATATTCAAGAATTGATTGGGCAGGAAATTCAACAAACTCGAGAATACACTCATCGGTAGTAAAACAACAGTAATAAAGAAATACCAAAAGAATTGTGAAACCATGAATGTAGAGTCTACAGGTACGTAAGGACGATGAGCTAGTAATTGTACGAGGAAGAACTGTATATGTTAAGAAGAAACCATGTTATTGCTTATATAAAGAAACCAAGGAATCCAAGAAGGATTAATCGTCAGAATTGAGGCGTGCTCCAGTGTAAAGAATTATTGCATACTACTGCAAAGAAGACTAGGAATGCCAAAGATTAAGTGTAAGAAAACCCAAAAGGAGTTAAGGAAAATATTAACTAGTTGAGCAGAATCAATCAATGCTGGCACAACTGAACGGTATGCAGAAAAGAGAATAACATTTCAGCAGAAGAGTTCCAAATACAACTGTCAATCAACTGAGAAATAGAGGGTAGAGCTCATAGGAAGGAAAAACTAAATATCAAATGGATCACTATTCATATGAATGATGGGGCTAATGGATAAGTTCTCAGAAATTGCCAGCAGAATATGAAGAAAGATGAATAGACCATAAGTATAAAGGTTTAAACCCCAAAATGAACAGGAGAGGAGTATCACTTCAACAAATTCATGTAGCGTCATAAGTCTGCAAATTATGGCTACGGTTTATTAATGCAAGGTGTATCGCCTCCAAGGAACCGCGAGGAGGATCATAAGTTGCGTAGTTCGAATAAGTTCAGGTCCGAATACGTGAGTAAAAATGCAAATAAGTAAAGTAAATACCAGCAGATGTAGGTGAGAATATTGACATCAACGTCAAGACGAGTTCTACTTCAACATTCAAGGACGAATGTTCCTAAGGGGGGAAGGATGTTACACCCCGTACTTCCGGAGAAGCACTTATCAATTTTAGCGTAAGAATGTTGAAATACAGCTAAGTAAAACAACTTTGGAATACAAGGAGCGGAGCGTTATTGAGTATATTCTAGGAGTAAAGGATGTACATAAGGGATACCGAGAGGTCCTATAAGGAAATAAGTTGAAGAAGTTGAGTTAGTATGGCTTTAGAAGAAGATGAGCGTTACTTTGAACGACAAGTATGAACCAACTTGGGGAAATAATATCTTTTAGCATATAAAGAGTTTTGAAGGAAATCAACCTGCTAAGTTGAAGTTCATGAAGTCTAGTTTCCAATACAATAAACTGCTCTCCGATATGACATCGGAGTAAAGAGCTATGGACGTTACAAGCCTGGCTGGCAAGCCAGAAATTTGGTCAACGTGAACACGCCACCACTAGGCTCGAACGCGCAGAAGGGTGCCAGACAACCCAGCGTGAATGCGCCACTTCCTAGTGCGATCGGACAGAGTTAATTTTAAGTAGGTGGTAACCGACCTTCAACTCCTATATAAGACCAAAATCTTGTCTTAAGGCCTCATTTCTCCACTCCTTTTCACCAAAAATCATCTAAGAGACCCGAGGAATATTGAAGGATCATTTTGTGAGTGGATTAATATAACAGGACTATATACGAGGCTCAGAAAGCGTATAGGGTTTTGTAGTTCTTGTTCTAAACATCAAATCTTGACGGGATGAAGGAATCTATTGAAGGTAAATAAGATTTCAAGCTCTTCCAAGCTTGATTGAGGTAAGGATATTCTTTATTATTGATATTATGAATCGTATCATGGAGATTTAGTTGATAAAGCTTCGTAAAGTCGATTGGTTGGTTGAGAAATTGGATAAACATCGTGTGGGATGTCTTATTGAGCATATTGGTATTGATGATGATGTTGTTGATGCTAGTGTTTCTATTATTACTATTTTGTTGGTATTATAATTTCAGGCTAGGGATATAAGCAGAGGAGATGTTGCCCGAATTTCAGCAGATTCTAAGAGGATTTGATTTGAAGGATTAAGACAAACATATGAAGATGAGCCTAACAATAGTATGAATGCTTTCATATGTACATTACGAAACAACGAATGATCTTATGTAGATTTCAAGATAGGAAGTAGGTTGGAAAGTCGAGAGTAAGCTCCAGGTATGTTAAGGTTGTTCCTTCTTTTCTTGGCATGATTCCATAAGGTAAGAGCGTAATGAACCTTATGACTAGAGATTTGTCAAAGTAGAGCTTGTCATATTGTTGCATAGTTTCCGAGCGTTATGTTATTCTTTCTGAGGGGCCATATCCCCCCTATGTCCATGAGCTCAGAGAGAGACAACAGAGGCATGTCACGACGCATTTTTCAAAGATATGCATGATATACTGCATGGTATACATATAGTTTCTTTAGACTGACCGCTTGGTCAGTGAGATATTTTCTTCACCTGGCCACTTGGTCAATGAGACAGATATGCCTGGCCTACGGGTCAGTGAGAAATTTTATTTAGCCTGGCCACTTGGTCAGTGAGACATTTTTACTTTGCCTGGCCGACGGGTCAATGAGATTTTACAATTGCCTGGCCACTTGGTCAGTAAGGAATATGATATTATTGCATTGCATTTCACATGAGCCAGATCAGAGAGATATTTTGGGAATTCTTTGGCCTCCAGATTGTATTGTGTTCAGTTCAGTTTCAGTTATCGTTTGCCTTACATACTCGGTACATTGTTTCGTACTGATGTCCCTTTTATCGGGGGCTGCGTTCATGCTCGCGGGTTCAAGTAGCTAGATAGGCGATCCAGCTCAGTAGGTCTTCCACTTAGCTGCAGTCAGGGCGCTCCACCTGGTTCGAAGCTGCAGTCCCTTTTGGTACACTATTTTGACACGAATATATGTGTATGACGGGGTCTTGTCCTGTTCTTGCTACAGCTTGTGTTCCATCGAGGTCTGTAGACAGTTCTATGTAGTTGGGATATTATGTAGCCTTGTCGGCTCTTATTTTGTTGTACAACATATGTAGCAGCCTGGTCGGCTTGCACTGTTATCCTCAGCACGTATGTATATAGATATATGCTGGTTGTGAGTTCTTGATGCAGAGTTTATTGTGTTAATCTTACAGGAATTAGTATAGCTCTGTTATAAACCACATATGGGCCACCCTGTATGTTATACCCCGTACTTTGCACATTGAAATATTTTAAGTGGTTGCGACAAGTTATGGACAAGACTTTTAATTTTTGGTTTTTGTTGATTTTTGTTTTAATGCACAAGTTGCATGTTCATCTTTTAATGGTATGGAGTAGTAAGGGCAAAATTGGAATAAGGAAAATTGGAGAATAAAAGTTGGAAGATTATTTCATGAAGTAGCCAAAAATGGCCAAGTGGCCGTGGGCCCCACCTAAGGGGTGGCCAATAATTTCAAGAGATGGAATGGTTACATGTGTTCATCTTATATGTGTAGGGACTAGAAATGGAAATAATAGTTCATTAAAGTGCCTAAGTGGCCATTATTAGTGTGGGCCATAGGCCACATGGATGACTAATATAAGTGTATGAAAGGTGATTCATTAAATCATAATTCATCATCTCTACACTAGAAAGTTCAAGAAAAATGGAGAGAAGAAGAGAGCCACCATTCGCCAAGGGGCTCAAATTGACCCTCCAAATTGATTCCCAAAAATTATTTTCTTCTATGTTTTTCACTCATTGGAAGGTCCTAAACAACGTGACGTGGTTGTTGGAGCAAAAAAACTTTTGGTTCTTGCAAATCTCAACCCTAGCCAAGTTGAAGAAGTCAAAGTTGAGAAAAGGTAAGATTCAATCTTCTTTTATGTGTTATGGAGGATTTGTGCATGTTGTAGTGTCTGAAAAGGAATGAAAATCATGAAAGTATGGTGTGTGAAGTGTGTGTGTGTATATGTTGGTTGATGTAGGTATGATGAATAAATTTCATTTAGTGTTTGGTTGATGTTATTATGGATGGCCTGTGTATGTTTTGGCATGAAGAAATGAATGAAAACCATGAAATTGGTGCATGTTGGTGTTGGCCGAATAGGGGCTGTTTTTGGTAGCTTATAGCGAATTGATTTTACTTAGTATTTTGATCGTTGTTGTCATGGATTATGTGATGAGAATGAAGGTATTGAATGATTCAAGGTGAATATGTAATTGTTGTGTGGTGGCCGTGTATGTGTAGTGTAGTGTAGAAGTGAAGACTTAATTTTATTTAGTGCAATTTGGTTGTTGTGTTGTGGATTATGTGAAGAAAATGAAAGTTTAATGGTCCAAATGGAAGTGTGGTTGTTGTTGGGCTGTTTTAGAACTAATGTGATTCTAGTATGGTTTCTTGTATTTAGAGTAATAATGTTGTTAAAGTATGGCTTGTTGGTGTAGTTGATAAATTTGAAAGGAAGAAATGTATTGTTGGTTGTTTCCATGGACTTGGAAGGTTTCGGGTTGCCTTGTGTATTTGATGGGCTAATTTGAACATTTTGTGGATTGTCCGAAGTGTTCTTGAATCTTGTTTGAATGGTTTGGATTAGCACTTGAACGTATGAATATTGATGTTGGTTTGATCGTATGCGGTTGATTTGAACAAAAATGAAATATCGTCGAATTGTATGGGAAAGAGTTAATAATGTTAGAATGTGTTTTGGATTACTTATTAATGTTGTTGGAATGGTTGTTGGTATTGTTGTTGATGATATTGGCCGAGTTAAATTCTCGGGGTGTTGAATTTATAGGGGAAATGCTGCCCAAATTTCGTAGACAAAGTGATGGCTTGGAATTGAATTTCTACGTGCTTATGACTAATGCTCGACGCCTAATGACATTGTTGTAGATTTTGAGAATCCGAGACTTGAGTTTGGATTAGCTTAGGAAGCAAGCAAGGTATGTAAAGCTTGTCCCTCTTTTCTTTTGGCATGTCCTAGACGTAAGTAAGTGATGATATGTTATGAGCCTTGGGGGTAATTCCATTCTTAAAAATCCGAGCATGTTTATGATTCGTATTTGCTTTTGATGTTGACACCCTTAATGTGGTCAAGCTATGGTCCTTATGTCTTTTGTATGACTAAATTTAAAAAGTTGCATAAAAGTTTGTTTTAAAAAAAAAAAGAGAAGTTTTGTTCTTTACGATTCCGAAACTACGAACGGCCGTAACTTTCACATATGGTCTCGGATTGCTATGAAACGTTCGTAGAAGTTCTTACTACATATAAAGACTTTAATTTTCATAGGCGGGCCCGGATTGGGTTGACGCTCGTCCGTGGGTCCCGCGACTCTCTATGTTTGGTTCTAACGACCTATTTTTGAAAGAATTCAATATGACTATCTTTCCGACCCCCGAGTATGATTACTTATTTATTTGTTGAGTCTGAAATAAGGATTTTTATGTATGTGATTTTGATACGTGACTATGATTTCTGAAGTTCGGTTTGATATGTTCCCGAGTGATATTCGGAAGAAAAATTTGATTTGACTATTGTTTTGGCTTATAAATGATGATTCGTTTCGATAAACCTATTAAGCCTTTGAAAATGTGTACTCTGAAGTATGATGTGTAGTTCGAAGCATGAAGTGATACGAAGTCTGATATGATATGATGGTCCGATTCACCGACGCATATTCGGAATATGATGTGTCCGGTTCGCCGAGCCCTTTTCGGCCGGAACCGCGTATATATTATGGTGTTATGGTTTGTCCCGTACGCCGAGCCCCTTTCGTGTATCGTGTGTACGTGCTACGTTATATGTTATATGTATGGATTCTGGAATGTGATTATGTTCGGTATCGGAGCCGGTGGTGGGGCAAACCCAGTGGTGGGGCAAACCCAATGGTGGGGCAAACCCATTGATGAGGCAAAATTCCACATTGGTTTAGGCCAATCCCACATTGGTTTAGGCCAATCCCACACTGATTTAGGCCAATCCCACACTGGTTTAGGCCAATCCCACATTGGTTTAGGCGAATCCCACATCGGTTAATGTTATCTCATATGATAAGTCATGATGTTATGATGCGCTACGGTATGTTTATGGTTATTATATTATTTATGGATCGGGCCGTACGTTCCCGAAGATTCGGTTAATTGCGTCGCTCATATGATATGTTTGATTTTCCGTATATACGAGACGTAAATGTTTTTCAAAGAAAGCGAAGCATTTTGGCATTCGATTATCCTATTTGCCTTCGAACCCCGTATGTATGATTTGTATGTTAGATGTGAGTACTTTGGTATTCGGGTTATTATGCTCGCGTTCGGTACACTTTACTTCGATTATGACTTACATGTTTCATGCTTTGCATACTCGTATATATTCCGATCGACCCCTATTGGGGGTCGCGTTTCATGCCGCGGCATATTATGATTATTATGACGTTACGCAGGTTCCAACCGGATTGGCGAGCTCCATTTCCTCGGAGATTCGGTTAAGTCCGAGTGCTTTTGTATGGTATTTGAAGTTATGGTAGAGAATTTGCGTACAATGTCGTGTGTATGATATGTCATTGTAAGCATTTTGCTATGTAAGCCGATGTATTATTATGCATTATGTTACGAACTTCATATGTTTACAGATTTCATACGATGCTAGTTTTATTTGATTTGATAAGATGAAAGGCATGTTTGTTTTCGGAAAAAACAAAAAAACAAAAAAACAAAAGTTTTCATTATGTGCTTGTGTCATGTTTTGCGAGCCCAGTATGGTTATGAGTATTACGAGTGTCAGTGGGTTCGCTCGGCCTTAAGTAAGGGTCGGGTGCCCATCACACCCTGTCGGAAACTAGGGTGTGACAAATTGGTATTAGAGCAGTTCGTCCTAGGGGTTGTTTGCAAAGTCGTGATGCAAGCCCACTTGCCTCAAGGCCATTTACAAGGAGCCAAGCCCGGGAACTACAACACTTGCAAAGCTTATTCATGAAGCGGGAGGTTCTTGAGTATACTTTTGATGAGCACCTCGATCCCAAGTCCATTTGTTGACGAAGATTGCTTGGGGTGTATGAAAACGGGAAGCTACCACAATGGCTAAAAGATGAAGAGTTGGCTATTCTTGCAAAGGAGATTTCAAGATTTTGGAGAAAGAAGAATAGCCAAACAAGGCCCTTGTCTCATTAAGGGTGTTTATGTCATTTGCATTTCTTTTATTTCTAAAATAGTATAAATAGCTCTCTTCTTCTTCATGGAAGACTTAGAATTTTGATATTGATATTTTGAGAATTGTAAACTCTTTGAGTGTTGAGAGCTTGTTAAGCCTTGGATTGTGTAATTGTTGAGAGGAAAGGTTGTCAGGGATTCAAATCCCTTGAGGTCTTCCTAGGAATTTGGTGTTTCTTTTGTTCTTAATTTAGAGGTCTTAGTTTTCTATAACTTTGGTTGCTAAATTAGGTCTTAAGTTGTGTCAAATTATCTATCCTTTTCTTTTCTTGCATTTTAATTCTATTTTCGTTTCTAGTATTGTATCAAGTCGTGTCCAGTAGAGTCTTGTTTATGGTGTGTTGCGCGCCACATTTATAAACAGGAGGCTACGGGGCATCTAGGGTGGTTAATCTTCTTTCACATCTGAGATCGTGCCATAGAGCTAAGTCATAGGAGATGGGACTCCTTACCCTGATTTATGATTGCAGCTGAAGAATGACACTGATAGAAGAAAGTGATTGATGATGTTGGAAGTCACAAAGTACGCAGGTAAGCAAAGGTATGAGAGATATATGTTGGGAAAGATGTTGAAGTTGCGATTGAAATACAAGTTGAAGACTAAAGGGGGAAAGTAAACAAGAAAGTGTAACAGGTGCCGTTTGAGTCGGGCATACGAGGTATGTTTATTATTTTTGTACTGTCGATGATATTGGGAGCCCTGTGAGGCCGTGATATGGTATGGTATGTATATATGTACGCTGGCCCTGTGAGGCATTGCTGGTATTTTCTGTGTACAGGTTTTGAGACAGTAGGAAATACAGAGGAAACTCTGCCGAAATTTTTTCGGAAATAAAGAGAGAATGAGATATGGGTTTGTAATACGACTTGAAAGTAATGATAAGATTTGACTAAGCTACGAGTACGGCTGATATCGAGAAAGAAGTAATAGTATGAGTGAGACAAGAGTGAGGAGGGCTAAAATAGTAATTGTGTTATGAAAGCGTGTTGAAATCTGTAAAGGCCTCAACTTACTCCAGATTATGTGCTGAAGGTCATGTGGTGAAGTGGACGCGATCATACTAGCATTACAGCATCGTATTTCATCAGAAATTCAAGGTTAAGCGTGCTGGAGTGAGGGCAATTTTAGGATGGGTGACCCCCTGGGAAGTTTTTTGAAAGTTTTACAAATTCAAACATAAGAAGCAAATGAGAAGCTAGAGTGGCCTAAGGGAAATTAGAGTATGTGACGTGGGCAGAAACCTTAAGAGGTCGCGTGGGACGAGGCGGATTAGACCGGTGGAGAGAAAGAAAGTGCATTACGGCTTTAGTATTGGGGTAAGTTTGAGTAGCGTCTGGGAATATTTTGTGGATGAGATTGCGTGCTATGGTAATAAAGGACCCCCCCCCCCCCCGAGATCCTTAAGACCCTATGCGACTAGTTGAACATTCGAGGACGAATGTTCTAAAGGGGGAAAGGATGTTATACCCCGTACTTTGCACATTGGAATATTTTAAGTGGTTGCGACAAGTTATGGACAAGACTTTTAATTTTTGGTTTTTGTTGATTTTTGTTTCAATGCACAAGTTGCATGTTCATCTTTTAGTGGTATGGAGTAGTAAGGGCAAAATTGGAATAAGGAAAATTGGAGAATAAAAGTTGGAAGATTATTTCATGAAGTAGCCAAAAATGGCCAAGTGGAAAAAGGCCCCAATTAAGGGGTGGCCAATAATTTCAAGAGATGGAATGGTTACATGTGTTCATCTTATATGTGTAGGGACTAAAATGGAAATAATAGTTCATGAAAGGGCCTATGGCTATGTGAATTAGTGTGGGTCATAGGCCACATGGATGATAATATAAGTGTATGAGAGGTGATTCATTAAATCATAATTCATCATCTCTACACTAGAAAGTTCAAGAAAAATGGAGAGAAGAGAAGGAGCCACCATTCGGCCAAGGTGGGCTGAAATTGACCCCTCCAAATTGATTCCCAAAAATTATTTTCTTCTATGTTTTCCACTCATTGGAAGGTCCTAAACAACGTGAAGTGGTTGTTGGAGCAAACAAAATTTTGGTTCTTGCAAATCTCAACCCTAGCCAAGTTGAAGAAGTGAAGTGGAGAAAGGTAAGATTCAATCTTCTTTTATGTGTTATGGAGGATTTGTGCATGTTGTAGTGTCTGAAAAGGAATGAAAATCATGAAAGTATGGTGTGTGAAGTGTGGCCATGTATATGTTGGTTGATGTAGGTATGATGAATAAATTTCATTTAGTGTTTGGTTGATGTTATTATGGATGGCTTGTGTATATTTTGGCATGAAGAAATGAATGAAAACCATGAAATTGGTGCATGTTGGTGTTGGCCGACTAGGGGCTGTTTTTGGTAGCTTATAGCGAATTGATTTTACTTAGTATTTTGATCGTTGTTGTCATGGATTATGTGATGAGAATGAAGGTATTGAATGATTCAAGTTGAATATGCAATTGTTGTGTGGTGGCCGTGTATGTGTAGTGTAGTGTAGAAGTGACGACTTAATTTTATTTAGTGCAATTTGGTTGTGGTGTTGTGGATTATGTGAAGAAAATGAAAGTTTAATGGTCCAAATGGAAGTGTGGTTGTTGTTGGGCTGTTTTAGAACTAATGTGATTCTAGTATGGTTTCTTGTATTTAGAATAATAATGTTGTTAAAGTATGGCTTGTTGGTGTAGTTGATAAATTTGGAAGGAAGAAATGTATTGTTGGTTGTTTCCATGGACTTGGAAGGTTTCGGGTTGCCTTGTGTATTTGATGGGCTAATTTGAACATTTTGTGGATTGTCCGAAGTGTTCTTGAACCTTGTTTGAATGGTTTGGATTAGCACTTGAACGTATGAATATTGATGTTGGTTTGATCGTATGCGATTGATTTGAACAAAAATGAAATATCGTCGAATTGTATGGAAAAGAGTTAATAATGTTAGAATGTGTTTTGGATTACTTATTAATGTTGTTGGAATGGTTGTTGGTATTGTTGTTGATGATATTGGCCGAGTTAAATTCTCGGGGTGTTGAATTTATAGGGAAATGCTGCCCAAATTTCTGTAGACAAAGTGATGGCTTGGAATTGAATTTCTACGTGCTTATGACTAATGCTCGACGCCTAATGACATTGTTGTAGATTTTGAGAAGCCGAGACTTGAGTTTGGATTAGCTTAGGAAGCAAGCAAGGTATGTAAAGCTTGTCCCTCTTTTCTTTTGGCATGTCCTAGACGTAAGTAAGTGATGATATGTTATGAACCTTGGGGGTAATTCCATTCTTAAAAATCCGAGCATGTTTATGATTCGTATTTGCTTTTGATGTTGACACCCTTAATGTGGTCAAGCTATGGTCCTTATGTCTTTTGTATGACTAAATTTAAAAAGTTGCATAAAAGTTTGTTTTAAAAAAAAAAAAAAAGTTTTGTTCTTTACGATTCCGAAACTACGAACGGCCGTAACTTTCACATATGGTCTCGGATTGCTATGAAACGTTCGTAGAAGTTCTTACTACATATAAAGACTTTAATTTTCATAGGCGGGCCCGGATTGGGTTGACGCTCGTCCGTGGGTCCCGCGACTCTCTATGTTTGGTTCTAACGACCTATTTTTGAAAGAATTCAATATGACTATCTTTCCGACCCCCGAGTATGATTACTTATTTATCTGTTGAGTCTGAAATAAGGATTTTTATGTATGTGATTTTGATACGTAACTATGATTTCGGAAGAAAAATCTGATTTGACTATTGTTTTGGCTTATAAATGATGATTCGTTTCGATAAACCTATTAGGCCTTTGAAAATGTGTACTCTGAAGTATGATGTGTAGTTCGAAGCATGAAGTGATACGAAGTCTGATATGACATGATAGTCTGATTCACCGATGCATATTCTGGAATATGATGTGTCCGGTTCTCCGAGCCCCTTTTCGGTCGGGAACCGCGTATATATTATGGTGTTATGGTTTGTCCGGTACGCCGAGCCCCTTTCGGCCGGGTACTGTGTGTATGTGCTACGTTATATGTTATATGTATGGATTCTGGAATGTGATTCTGTTCGGTATCGGAGCCAGTGGTGGGGCAAACCCAATGGTAGGGCAAACCCATTGATGAGGTAAAATTCCACATTGGTTTAGGCCAATCCCACACTGATTTAGGCCAATCCCACACTGATTTAGGCCAATCCCACATTGGTTTAGGCGAATCCCACATCGGTTAATGTTATCTCATATGATAAGTCATGATGTTATGATGCGCTACGGTATGTTTATGGTTATTATATTATTTATGGATCGGGCCGTACGTTCCCCGGCATTCGGTTAATTGTCAGCTCATATGATATGTTTGATTTTCCGTATATATGAGACAGAAATGTTTTTCAAAGAAAGCGAAGCATTTTGGCATTCTGATTATCCTATTTGCCTTCTGAACCCCGTATGTATGATTTGTATGTTAGATGTGAGTACTTTGGTATTCGGGTTATTATGCTCGTGTTCGGTACACTTTACTTCGATTATGACTTCGTTTTCTGTGTTTCATGCTTTGCATACTCAGTACATATTCCGTATCGACCCCTTTCTTCGGGGTCGCGTTTCATGCCGCGTGTGTACCCACGGATGAGTAGATGACGTTAGCGAGAAGATGTTCCAACCGGATTGGCGAGCTCCATTTCCTCCGGAGTCTTCGCCGAGTCCGAGTGCTTTTGTATGGTATCCGAAGTTATGGTAGAGACTTTGCGTACGATGTCGTGTGTATGATATGTCGGTTTGTAAGCGGCTATGTAAGCCGATGTATTATTATGCATTATGTTACGAACTTCATATGTTTACGTTTTCATACGATGCTAGTTTTATTTGATTTGATAAGATGAAAGGCATGTTTGTTTTCGGAAAAAAAAAAAAAAGTTTTCATTATGTGCTTGTGTCATGTTTTGCGGGCCCAGTATGGTTATGAGTATTACGAGTGTCACGCCCCAATTTCCGAGGGACGTGATGGGCAGTCGACCTTGGTTTAAGGCCGAGCGAACCCGCAGACCTTCATCACACACGTAAGTTTTTTTTTTTTTTTTTTAAAACATACCAAAATATAATACATACCAAATTAAATAAAATCTGTAATCTGACAAAGATTTATACATAACACTGTACGAGACGTTGGCTGGTGAAGCCGCCCATACAACTGACATTCTACACCCACACCACTGTCTGCAAAGTCTCTAGTACCATTCAGAAGACATAACGTACATACGCTGACTCAGCAGTGCTCCAGAAGAAATTGGAGCTCACCAATCATGCTGGGACATCTCCACTCATCTGCGGGTACCTGCGCGGCATGAAACGCAGCCCCCGAAGAACAGGGGGTCAGTACGGAAAATGTACTGAGTATGTAAAGCTAGAAAAACTATAACCCAAAACATAATCAAAACTAAAGTACAGAAAATAGGACTGACGGAACCGTAATCGACCCGACTCGAATACAAATTGTAACGACAAGACCTTAGTCGTAAACATAAATACGTTAAGTATATCAGTACAGAGACGTAGACGAGTCGTAGGTAACAGAAGGCATACTGGACGGAATCAGATCGGACGTACGTAAATACATCAACGGACTCGTACGTGTGTGTCCAGACAAACCCGTAGTCGGACGTAGACATACAGTATATCGGACGATTCGTGAACCGAGCATAATGTCGGGTGCAAAGGTATACAGACAGAACCAGAATCAGAGTCGGGGGTGCAGAACGAACATAATGTCAGATCGCGCAGATCGTACAGAACATACAGAATGCCAGAGATATATCATACGTACTGCTGCGTACCATACAGACGTACAGAATACTGTCACAAATCAGGTTCATATGCAGAACAGAACATACAGAGTACTGAAACAGATCATACCCATATGCAGATAACAGATCCCGGCCCTCTTTGAGGGACGCGGTAACAGAGTCAGAATCATATATCAGAAATGCATGTAATCAGAACGCCGTAGCGTACATATATCAGAACCCGGCCCTCCAATGAGGGGCGCGGTAGCAGAACCCGGCCCTCTAGTACGGGACGCGGTGAACAGACAGATCAAATGCCATCCTGGCCACCACCCCATAACATCACATCATAATATAATATCATAAAACAGAGCCCGGCCCGCCTATGAGGGACGCGGTGAACAATGCAGAGAGGTGCACGATAACAGAACCTGGCCCGGGACGCAGTGAGCAGACATAACAGACGGTGCAGAGTAGTGCGCACGATAACATATCAGAACCTGGCCCGGGACGCAGTGTACAGATAAATTGAGCCTTGCACGAACAGAGTAGTGAGAAACATATGCATATAGAATCCAGACTCGACAAACGAATATTCTTACCGGTATCTGAGGCTCGGGGCAAATTTCGATCAATCCTTACCGTGACGTTGCAATTATCGTGTCGAACGCCAGGACGTATCGATCGTGGTCAAAGCATATTATATCAAACAGACTTTCCAACGCAAAAATCCGAGATCATTTACGGAAGTAAAGAACGTTTAATCATACAGAACTTTCGGGGGATCAGAAGCGATAAACACACCAGATACCATACAGACGCACATAAGGGAGGGGTTGGAAATCGTGGGCCCACTTCGAACCAAAATCGAGATAACATACCGAAGTTAGGAGTGTTCGTACTTACAGAACTCTTTTAGTTATAGAACCTCCTTGTACTTACTCATTTATCAAACATACACAAACTTAGTGATACTAACATGCTTATATATGACATAAATCGAGATCATGAACGGACTCGAAGATCGGAGAGCGAATTTTCCCAAGTGCACATTATATCACAACTTATTAGCTCTAGGACATGCCATAAAAGAAAAGTAAGCCTCACATACCTGCGCCGCCTTGCTAGCTATACTTGTTCATCCCAACTTGCTTATCTACATTCAAAAGGACCCATATGATCATTAGATTCATCGACTTGTGTTTGCCTTAGTTTTTCTTACAAGTTCACTTATAAGCTACCGGAATTCCGGCAGCATTTCCCCTGTGAATACGACACTCCCAAGATTCTCTCTCTCGGCAAATTTTCAATCAACAGCAATCCGGGAATTCAACCCGGCCAAACTATCAATAATCAAACCAACAATCATAACAGCAACATCAATAAGTGGTCCAAAATGCATTTTAACACTAATAATTCCTTCCTTCACAGCTTGACATTACTCCATTTATTCAAATAAACTTCATACATTCAAATTAATACAATTGATCATACGTCCACATATTATTCCGAGGCCATTCAAACACAACTCAATAACGTTTCAAACAATCCGCACAATATTCAAAATAATCCATTCAACACACCTTTGGACCCGAAACCACCAACTTTCATAGAGGCACAACATTATTTTTTTCCCCCTTCCAAATTCATGAACTATATCGACAATTCCATGCGTTAACAACATTATTTTCATCGAACAAGGAATTCTACTTGAATTACATCAACTCCTAAAAACAGTCCACACGGTTTCTAGCTTCAACTTGGGTCATTAACCTTCATTTTTATATCATAATTTCATAGCGACAATAACCAAAGCACTAAGTAACATTAGCTCAACATGGCTGTCCCAAAACAGCCCATACACGGCCAACACCAACATGTAATATTTCATGATTTTCATTCATTTACTACACATTACACCATCATACAAACATGTCGAATTCCATTAGTTCACCACTCCAACACACTCCACATACACACGGTTAAGCACCAACATGCACGGCTACAACATCACATCAATATTTCCATGAATTTCATTAGTTTCTACACATTATAACAACAACCAAAACACGACACAATCACACACACATGTACGGCCATCTCTACCACTTCACACATAACACCATATTTTATACATTCCAACATATTACAACACACTCCAACCTCCACAACACATGCAAAGAGAAAGAATAGAACCTTACCTCCTTCCACATGCCTCCAACCTCTCGGCCAAGTCTTGGTTCTTGCAAACAAATGGTTTTCTTTTTCGAACAATCACTCCACGTCGACGAGGGCCTTCTAATTAATGGAAAGGCATGAAGAAACAAATTTTTCCTTGGCCAAACCCATGTAGACTCTGCTTCGGCCGGCCTTGTTGGTCAAGCTCCTTCTTGTTTTCTCTCTCTATCTCTCTTGAATTCTCTAGAGGCAAATAATGAATTATGCCTACTTTGTCATCACCCACACACATATATATATTAATAACATGGCACATGACCTTGCACATGGACAAGCACATGGCCGGTCATGTGCACTTATTTCTTTTTTTTTTTTTTTGTTCTTTCCCTCCAAATTATTCTTCAACTTTCTAGAGTTTTCTTCAAAGGATGACTTAACATTCTTGCCATGCAAGCTTTGCCCACATGCATAATTGTCCCCCCTTTTTTTTCGGCCAATCATGGCCTTCCCATGAAATTTCAAGACTTTTGCGAAATTCCCATCCTACCCTTAGCCTTTCCATAAAATCACCATAGTGCCATTTTGCAAGTTTTTCCTTTTTAGCCTTTACTCCTTCTCAATAATCCCACACTAATAATATTTTCAACGACTTACACATTACAACAAAACCGAAAAATAACCTTGCCCTAAATGTTCCGCCATTGACCCGGAATATCCAAAGGTACAAAATGCGAGGTGTAACAACAATAATAACTCTCTTTTCCATCATTCGACAACATTCATAATTTCAATTCAACGGCTTACCTTCAAGCCAACATCGACGCTTATACATTCACATACTAACCCGAACCCATACCAACAATATTTAAAGACATTCTAAGCAATTCATACAACATTTCCAACAACCCAAATTTTTCTCCAACTCAGCCGAATTCAGCCCCCAACCCGAGAACCTCACTTAACCCATTCCTTATTTTCAATTCATGATTTGCATCCACAATTCACATTCTACAATGCTATTCTCATCAACATACTAACTACATTAAATGTACAATAATCTCCAATTCAGTCCGCAACAATCACAATATCAATTTGAGTCAATAAACATTCATTTCCAACATAGAATTCACAACGACGACGACTAAAACATTAAGCGATATTAATTCGTTCATTGTCATGTGGTATGACCCATTTCGACCAACACTACACATATACATATATGGATGATTCTCAATCGTTCTTCACCTTACAATGATCATAATAATGCCAACTAAGCTTAATTCATAGCTTCAATATCACACAACACACACACACACTACACGGCTAAAACACCACACACACAACTCACTTCCAACATGCCTTAATTCATGATTTTCCTCCATTTTAACATACTACAACAAACATACAACCTTCATAATACATAAAACATAATGAATTCTTACCTTTCTTCTTCAACTTTCCAATAGCCTAGGGTTTCCAAGGATGAAAATTAATGGATTGATCGCTCCAACGACACCTCCACGCTACTTAGGGACCTCAATATAGTAGGTTTGCATCAAGGGAAAAATTTTAGGATGGCTTGAAATGGGGTTGATTTTTTTCCTTGGGCTGGCCGAGAGCCTCCTTTTGTGGAGAGCTTCACTTCTCTTTTTTTCTAAGTGTTAAAAATGAAGCAAATGAATACTAGTAGTCATCTTTTATGTTAGCAAGACTTGGTCAAGGGTCCCTTGGCCCACATTAATGTGTTGTTCCAATTAAAAGTTGACACAAAAATGGTGTGGGCCAAGTCCACACTACACGGCCACCATAGAAAAATGGATGACTTTTCCACTTCCAATTTTATCACTTTTGGTCCCAAATTCTCCTAATTATTCCATACCAACAAATTCATGAACAACTTATGTCTTAAAAAAAAATTCAAAGGTCAAAATCCCGACTTTGTATCTCGAAATAGTTTTGTCCTTAACTTATCATAATTAATCCAGATTGTTCCAATGTTCAAAAATACGGGATATAACACATATCCTTAATGTAATCGAATTATGATCTTTACATTTTTGTATGACTAAATGTCAAAAATTGCATGAGAGTTCTGTTTTCAAAAGAGTTTTATTCTTAAATGATTCCGGAACTACGAACGTCCGTAACTTTCTACGAAGGCTCGGATCGCTTCGATATGCTTGTAGGAAGTTCCATAATGACTAATGTCCGTAACGTTCCGAGGCAGACTCGAATTGATTTGACATATGATTATGATCTTTATGATACTTTATGCTTATGATATTCGATATGTTTCAAGTAATGTCCGAAAGCTTTTTGATATAACTATTGTCCGGATTTCGAATGACGGTTCAGTATGATTACTTCATTGAGTCTTTGGAAACGATTTATGTGCATATGGTTTCTCACTACTCTTGCTCGTGCAAGCTCAATGCATCTTTCACCGAGTCCCGGCAGGGTACGCATTCGTGCAACTTCTGCGTGTTCCACCGAGTCCCTCGCTCTAGGGGGCCGAGTACGCTATATATATATATATATATATATATATACATGTATGATGATATGATGATGTGATGAGATGGAGATGGCGGCCGGGATGGCATACCGAGTCCCTTGCTAGCGGGGGCGGGACACGCTATTCACCGAGTACCTCACTTACTAGAGGGCCGGGTACGGTATGTATATATGTATATCTGCATGCATACATGATTATGATATGATTTTACTCACCGAGTCCCTCACTAGAGGGCCGGGTACGGTATATATGTACGATGATATGACGATATGATTATGATAAGATTTTATTTATCGATATATGCATATGCATGACAAATGTTTCCAAAAAGGCAAGTCTTATGATTTTCTGAACTCTTTACTTCAGTATGATCCCGCTTACTATATTTCATGCTTTACATACTCAGTACATATTCCGTACTGACCCCCTTTCTTCGAGGGTCGCGTTTCATGCCGCGCGGTACACCCGTATGAGCGAAGAGGATATTATTAGAAGATGTTCCAGTAAGGGATTGGCGAGCTCCGGGCCTTCGAGAGCTTTGCCGAGTCAAAGCATTATGTTACGGATTCATTTGTTCTATGTTAGAGACTTTGCGAACGGTTTGTCGTGGGTATAAGATGTCGGTTATGTAAGTGGCTATGCAACCGATGTGTCATTATGCCTTGTATTATAAGTTCTATATGCTTCTATACGTTTACGGAGAATTTATTTGATGCGAAAAGGATAAAAAGCATGTTATTTTTTCGAAAGATTTTTGTTATGTATTTGTGTCATAATTTGAGAGCCAGCGTGATTACGAATATTATGTGAGTCAGCGGGTTCGCTCGGCCCTAAATAAGGGTCGGGTGCCTATCACGCCCTAATGGAAATTAGTGTGACAAATTGGTATCAGAGCGGTTCGTCCTAGGAGTTGTCTGCAAAGTCGTGTCTAGTAGAGTCCTGTTATGGTGTGAAGCGCGCTACATTTATAAACAGGAGGCTACAGGGCATCTAGGATGGTTGCTCTTCTTTGACATCTTAGATCGTGCGATAGAGCCAAGTCATAGGAAATGAGATTTTCGACACTGACCTTTGACTTCAGCAGAGAAATGGCATCGACGGAAGAAAGCGATTAACGACATTGGAAGCTACGAAGCACGCAGGTAAGCGAAGATACGAGAGATATATGTCAGGTAAGATACCGAAGCACGATTGAAATACACGTTGAAGACCGAAAGGGAAAGTAAGCAAGAAAGTGTAACAGGTGCCGTTTGAGTTGGGAATATGAGGTACGTTCATTATTTTTGCACTGTTGATGATAATGGGAGCCCTATGAGGCTGTGATATGATGCGATATATATATATGTGTGTATATATATATATATGTTATTGCCCTGTGAGGCATTATTGGTATTTCCTGTGTACAGGTTTTGAGATAGCAACAGTTACAGAGGAAGCTCTGTCGAAATTTTCCCAGAAATAAAGTGAAAAAGAGATATAGATTTGTAATATGTCTTGGAAGGTCGTGCCAATAGTAATGAAAAAAAAAATTGATTGACTAAGCTACGAGTATGGCCGACACTGAAAAAATAAAAAAAATAAAAGAAGTTTATTGCCGAATTGAGGGAAATATTAATTAGAAGGTCGATATCGACGCGATAAAAAGGGATTTGGAAAGGGCTTGCAACCCTAAGAGATGAATTAGAATGGCTGACAAATCGTGATAGAGAGTTATTTAAGGTGCCGACCGAATGGACAAGCAGGGACGAATTACGACGAGTGTGAAAAGGAAAAGCGAGCTATAGAACGAATAGGAAAGGCTTATCAAGTTCGGTAGGGGAAGGTTGGAATAAGGATTATATAATAACGAAAATGATAGCGAGTACGAGAAAGGAAAGGGTAATCGGAACAAGGAAATAAGAAGGGAGCGAGACAACAGTGTAGTAATAGGCCATGACATATGTAGCTAAGGACATGGGTACTATAAGTGACGGGAATGTGAAAAACCCGGTTATAGAAAAAGATGAGGAACGGGGTAAAATGGGAGCAGAAATCCAAAGGCTGGTAATCAAGCATCTATAAGTAATGACGATCAAAGTAAGTTCATCGCCAACGGGGATCTGGAAGTCTAGGACGAAAAGTAATCATACCCATAGGCGAAAAGCGAATGCTGAGGACCAAAGGAGGGCTAAAATAGTAATTGTGTTACGAGGGCGTGTTGAAATCTGTAAAGGCGTCAATTTACCCCAGTTTACGTGACAAAGGTCATGGGGTGAAGCGAACGCGATTATATTTGCATTAAAGCGTCGAATTTCATCGGAGCTCCGAAGTAAAGCGTGCTAAAGCGAGAGAAATTCTGGGATGGGTGACCCCCTGGAAAGTTTTCTGGAAGTTCTACAAATTCAGACGTAAGCAGTAAATGAGGAGTTAGAGTGACTTAAGGAAAAATTAAGAGTCTGAGGAGTGGGCAAAAACCCTAAAAGGTCGCGCAGAACGGGGCGGACCAGACCGATAAAGAGGAAGAAAGTGCATTACAATTTTAAGATTAGGGTGAGTCGGAATAGTGTATGGAGATATCTTGTAAGCAAGATAGTAGGGACTATATGTGTACATAGGTACGCACAGGATATCCTATACATGGTAGATCAGCGGATATATGTATTCCGGTAATTAACGTGGCGGTATATGAAAGACATTGATCGGACACAGTAACGAGGTTAAGGGGAAAAATATATAGAGAGAGTGCAAATGTTACAAGGCAAGCTGATGTTGTTTTCACTACAAGTTAAATTTGGAAAGTGTTAATGCAACGACATTTGGAAAAGAAAGGAAGTGAGTAAACGAACGGCAACGGGAACCAAAATGTCGGAATAGAAGCGCCGCCTAATTAAGATTGGAAATACGGATATAGAGCAAAGTAGAATTGGGTAACAGTATAAGTACACCCCTAAAGGGGGGAAGCGAGGGAGAGAGATACAAGTGTAAGACAAAGAAAAATCGACGCTACAATGTCCTGGACACGAATACTTGGGCCGCAGGTAAAGTTCCTTGCGGAGGCAAGCTAAGGAGATCGAAAAGCCAGCAGTAAAGGGATAGAAGTCAGGGTAATAAGCGAGATGGCGCTGGGAATTAATTGTAAGTATCGGGGATAACGTGATATTAGGAAATGGAGACTTAAAGAAAGGATACGACAAAGGAAAGTAACGAGTAGCTTACGGAGACATTGTGGAAGGTGGTACGGCTATACGGGATCAAAGAGTAAAATGTAGGCAATAGAGTGGTTGCTAGCGGTAGAAAATTTCCTATGGTAGAAAGTAAGAAAAGCGGGAAAAAGGAGTATGATAAGGTAGACTCCTAGCAAATGCGAGCACGGGAGTAAGATTTGGGATGGTACGAACTAAGAGAAGGAACAATCGTGACTAAGACTAAATATGCAGGTCGTGCAAGGGCAGTCATGTTACCTATGAATATTATACACTGGAGGTAAGACCAAGTAAATGCGTAATGAGAAAAGTGTAAGGTCGGTAACAACAATACAGTGATAATATCTTAGGTGCATTAAGGGAAGATGTTAGGATGGTTTGGGATAAATTACCGAGGTGGAACTAGTACTGAGAACGAACAGGACATGCTTACGGCTGAACCAAAAAAAAAATGTATTCCGACGCTGGTGGAGGAGAAGAAAGGTAAAGATAAGGTGAAACTTAAGGATTAGTGAAGCTACGTTGAGGCGGTTCTCAGAATAATTTGACCCCTTCGTACATTCGGGTAAAGATTGCAACATCACGTGTGACAGGAAAGTTGAGAGCAAGATTTGAGCAAAGGGGACGATAGAAGAATTCGGATTGAAGATAAGGTAATAACATGAGACGATGTGTTGAAAATGTAACAAGATGAGTAAAGAGAGATTGTAAAACAATTCGCGAGTGATCAGAACTAGCGGGTCACTAAAAGGAGGGTGAATTTACACGCCAACCTCTTTCAGAATCGTATCAGCCGATAATGGTTAAAGCGGGGAATGGCTATTAGTAGCTCAAAAACGACAGAAATCACATGACGACAATCGGTATCGACACTTAGAATTCCAGACTGGCGAATGGGTGTACTTGGAGATATCATCCGTTAAGAACGTAATCAGGTTCGACAAGAAGGAAGAGCTTAACCCGAGATACACCGAACCTTATTATACTAATTGTAAGGCAAGAAGGTTGCGTGCTAAAGATGTAGTTTTCGTTAAGGCACCGTGGCGGACTAATAACAGAAAGAAGATGACTTGCGAATCCGAGGAGGAAATGAAAGAGAAATACAATTGGTAAATGAGATTGCATGTTATGGTAGTAAAGGAAATCCCCCCCCCCTCGGGACCCTTAAGACCCTATACGATTAGTTGAACATTCGAGGACGAATGTTCTAAAGGGGGGAAGGATGTTATATCTCGTATTTTGTACGTCGGGATATTCCGAGACAAGTGTGAAAAGTTAAGAGTAAGACCAATTTCCGATTTTGTTTTAAGGCATAGGTTGCCTATGATCTCATTGGAAGGGGCCAAATATTGCAGGTGAGAATTTAAATATAGTGCAATTATGGAAACTTATGTTTCATGAAATATGGGGCCAAAAGTGAAGCTTTGGAAACTTGAAATTCAAAAAAAAAAAAAAAGAGAAAAGAAAGGGGAGGTGGCCGGCCACATGGAGATGTGGGCCATGGCCACATGTTTTAATTATATATGTATGCATAAGATGACTAAGTTAGTCATCTTCATCATTTGTTATCTAGAAATTTCAAGAAATATGAAGAAAACAAGAAGAAGGAGGAGAAACGGCCAAGGCCATGGAAATTTGAAGTTCAAGAATTGATCACTAAAAAATATTTTCTTCTAGTTTTCCTACCAATTGAAAGGCCCTCGTTAACGTGGAGTGGTCGTTGGAGAAAGTAAATCATTCTTTGATGTCATATGAGAGGCTTAGCCGAGTGGTGAAGTTACATGGAGAAGGTGAGATTCAATCTTATTTTTCATATGTTATGGATGGTTTGTATGTGTTGTGAAGTGTGGAAATGAATTAAAATCATGAAAATATGGAAGTTGAAGTGTAGTCGTGTGTGTGTGTCTGGCCGTGTGTGTGGTGGTGTGTTGGAGTGATAAACTAATTGAATTTAGCATGTTTGTGTGTTGTTGTAATGTGTAGAAAATGAATGAAACTCATAAGATGTTGGAGTGGGAGGTTGGGCCGTGAACTAGGGGCTGTTTGGTATGCAAGAAATGAAGTAATGTTATCTAGTATTTTGATTGTCGTCGTTATGAATTCTATGAGGTAAAATGATGTTTAATGATCCAAGTTGAAGATCAAAATCGTGTGGGCTGAATTGAGAATTAATGTGACCTTAATGTGGTTTCTTGAATCTATGGAAATAATGTTGTCAATGTGTGAATTGTCGATATAGTTGATGAACTTGAAAGGAAGAAATGTGTCGTTGATTGTTTTCTTGAACTTAGAGGATTTCGGGTGAAGTAGTAGGTTGGTTGGATTACTTTGAATAATGTGCGGATTGCTTGAAACATTCTTGAATCGTGGTTGAGAGGTTTTGGATTGTTATTTGAATATGCGATCGTTGATATTAGTTTGAATGTATGAAGTTGAATCGAATATAAGTGAATGTCGTCGCATTATGTGAAAGAAGGCTATTAATGTTAGAATGCGTTTTGAATTAATGGTTGATGTTGTTGGAATTTTTGTTGGTATGGTTGTTGATGGATTTGGCCGAGTTAAATTCTCGGGGATGTCCAATTTATAGGGGAAATGCTGCCCAAATTTCTGTAGAAAAAGTAATGGCTTGGAATGGGATTCTTCGATGTTTATGACTAACATTCGGTATCTATTAAAGTTGTGTAGACCTTGGAGAGTCAAGACTTGAGTTCGGATTAACTTAGGAAGCGGCTAGGTATGTAAAGCTCACCTTTCTTTTTTTGGCATGTCTTAGTGCAAGTAAGCTATGACACGAGTTTTGAGGTAATTCTATTCTCGCGGTCCGAGCATGCTATGACTCTTATTTGTTTCTTGATGTTCATATCCTTAATGTAATTGAATTATGATCTTTACGTTTTTGTATGACTAAATGTCGAAAATTGCATGAGAGAGTTCTGTTTTCAAAAGAGTTTTATTCTTAAATGATTCCGAAAACTACGAACGTCCGTAACTTTCACGTAAAAGGCTCGGATCGCTTCGATATGTTTGTAGAAGTTCCATTACGACTAATGTCCGTAACGTTCCGAGGCGGACTCGGATTGATTTGACATATGATTATGATCTTTATGATACTTTATGCTTATGATATTCGATATGTTTCCGAGTAATGTCCGAAAGCTTTTTGATATAACTATTGTTCGGATTTCGAATGACGATTCATTATGATTACCTCATTGAGTCTTTGGAAATGATTTATGTGCATATGGTTTCTCCATGATACTTCGCTTGTGCAAGCTCAATGCATCTTTCACCGAGTCCCGGCCGGGTACGCATTCGTGCAACTTTCCGCATTGTTCACCGAGTCCCTCACTAGAGGGTCGGTGCGCTATATATATATATATATATATATATATATACGTATGATGATACGAAGATGATGTGACGAGATGGATATGGCGGCCAGGATGGCATATCGAGTCCCTTGCTAGCGGGGCTGGGACACGCTATTCACCGAGTCCCTCACTAGAGAGCCGGGTACGGTATGTATATATGTATATCTGCATGCATACATGATTATGATATGATTTTGTCACCGAGTCCCTCACTAGAGGGCCGGCAGTATATATGTACGATGATATGACGATATGATTATGATAAGATTTTATTTATCGATATATGCATATGCATGACAAATGTTTCCAAAAGGCAAGTCTTATGATTTTCCGAACTCTTTACTTCGCATGATCCCGCTTACTATATTTATATATTACATACCCGCACATATTCCGTGATGACCCCTTTTCTTCGTGGGTCCCTTTCATGCCGCGCGGGATACCGTATGATATGCCGAGGATATTATTAGAAGATGTTCCAGCGGGATTGGCGAGCTCCAGTTCCTTCAGAGTGCTGCCGAGTCAAAGCATTATGTTACGATAGTTTGTTCTATGTTAGAAACTTTGCAGACAGTGTCGTGGGTATAAGATGTCGGTTATGTAAGTGGCTATGCAAGCCGATGTGTCATTATGCCTTGTATTATAAGTCCTATATGCTTCTATTCGTTACAGAATTTATTTGATCTGAAAAGGATAAAAAGCATGTTATTTTTTCGAAAGATTTTTGTTATGTATTTGTGTCATAATTTGAGAGCCAGCGTGATTACGAATATTATGTGAGTCAGCGGGTTCGCTCGGCCCCAAATTCTCGGGGCTCATCACACCCTAAAGTTGTGAATTAGGGTGTGACAAGAAACGTGAATATTGGAGAGGAACGTTCAAGTGATAGAGTAGCTACACGAAAAGGTATGTGAGGCTAGTTCCTTCCCTGTGAGGCTAGTCCCTTCCTTCTAAGGCATGAATCTTATGACATGATTTTCCTTTATTCTCCATAACCTTCTTATATTCCGAAAATTATGAGTCTATGTTCATGAACAGCCTCATATGAGATAAATATAAGAGATACGTTATGAGTATGATAATGATGATGATGAGCTTAAGTCTAAAGATTCTAAAGTTCATGATATGATGCTTCTACAAGCTAATGATCCTAATTATGATTAATTGATGTCGTTCTTTGTGCTACACTCACCTTATATATGCTAATTCCTTCAAGGTGAGTTTGATGCATAATGCTTATGAAACTCCATAATGGAATCGGGGGTTCAAGACCTTATGTCACCCCGATAAAGTATAGTTATCTTCGAGTTCCTATGCATGCATTATGATTTAGTACATGATGATGATTTACACCGTGCCTATATGGTTTCTCACACCGCTAAGGCGGCAGCGCGTATACACCATGTCTAGATGGCATGGGCGACACCACTAGTGGGCGATGAGATGGTTACCCCGGACGTGGGAGGCCTGGACGCGGGCTAATGATTATCACACCATACCTATTGTCACACCCCAACCTTCGTCAGGGTGTGACGGGCACCCGACTCTCATCAGAGTCGAGCGAACCCTTAAACGTCGACTCAATTTTTTTTTTTTTTAAAACGAGAATTGAAAATTGTAAATGAAATACCAAAATCGACACGTAGCTCGAGGCATCTCAAAACATGATATATATACATACGACATAAAACAAGGCGAGCCAAAAGGGCCTCCGCCATTTCTGTACAACAAAATAATGGCCGACAAGGCCAAACAGTACCCATGACTCCCACGCTGTTCGCAGACTTCTATAGAGTATAACCTGTACAATATATAAAGCTATACCAAAATAGAGACGACCTCCAGAGCAAATGGAGTCGTCGACTCCCGATGCTATCTCCCTCTAGCTGGGTCCCCCGGTCGCGTCCCCGAACTCCGCGGGCATGAAACGCCCCCCGAAGAAGGAGGGTCGGTGACGGAATATATATACCGAATATGTAAAGCATCACCGAAGCAAGAAATAGAAAGTACAACGAAGCAAGGTTAGGCTACATCAGAAAAAGTACAACAGAAAGCAAGTTTAGATTACCTGACGTGAACTAAATGTTTAAATAAAGTAGTCCCTTCGGACGGCCGCTTCCGGCCTAATAATAATAACCATAATAGTAATAACAATAGCAATATCAATAATAGTAGTACTAGTAATCTCCCTTCGGGTGTGCCGGTTCCGAAGCATACGTCTATCCCGGCCCCTTCGGACATGCCGGTCCCGAATAAAATAATGGCCCCTTCGGGCATGTCGGCCCAACATACGTCTATCCCGGCCCCATCGGACATGCTGGCCCCGACATAATCCTAGCCCCATCGGCATGTCACTCGCGGCATACGGCTACCCTGGCCCCATCGGGCATGCCACTCGCGACATAATACTAGTCCTAGCCCCTTCGGGCATAATAATAATAGTAATAATAATAATAAAATATCGCACCCCCTTCGGAGTGGTTTTTAGAAAGTTTTATAAAATATCACACTCCCTTCGGAGTGGTTTTGTACGCACCCCCTTCGGAGCGGTTTTAAGAAAGCTTTAGAAAATAATATATCATTTAATAGAGTCATTTATGGTAGTTTCAAGACAATTCGATTACATTCCTGCAAGTCACGGGCGTTTGAGCATTTTTCCAACAAGATATAAGCATTCTAGTTCAATCGCACTGAATGAATAGTGCTCAATTTCGTAATCGAGTTTCGATGAACGTAATAACCCCGAGGCTCAAATTCAAGCCTAGTATACCTAGGACATGCCAAAAGAAGGAGAGGGATAGCTTCACATACCTCACGGGTGCCTTATGCTCGCTTGAGCTCAATTCCGTTTCGTCCGAATCCGTAAATGGTCACCTTTACCAGCTTACTATTCATGAGAGTTAGCATTTCAATAATGAGTTCATACTTGACTACCGAAATTTCAAAAGATTTCCCCTATAAATATAGCATCCCCGAGATTCAACTCGGCTCGAATAACAACAACCAACCCAACAACAACATCAATAATCGCTACAAAGCACATATGAACACAAATAGTCTTTCTTTCAACATAATACTTCAACTTCCGTTCTAACTTCACACTTTTCATCCAATATCGATATTTTCATATTTGTCTACTAACTCAAGGCCATTCAAATGCGACTCAAGGACATTTCACCTTATTCTACAAAACATACAAGATTTCCATCCAACCATAAGTTATCCAAAATTTCTAATTTTCAACACAAATATCCATAACATATTTCCATCTTCCATTTCCATAACCCATAATCACAATTCACATCTAAGTTCTTACTTGCATCATTATATGAAAACTACATAAAAATCACATAATTTCTCATAACAACATAAAACCAATTTCAACACCAACTTAACTCATTAAACCTTTCTTTTTCATTACAAACGTCACAACAACACAACTAATATACTAAATAAAATTAAGGTCACCTTCCCTTCACCAATGCTACCACACGGCCACACACTTCAACACACCATATTTCTATGATTTCCATTCATTTATACTCATCACAACACTTATAAATCTTCTATAACACGAAAAGAAAACACAAAATCCTTGCCTTTTCGCAAGACCATGGCTCACGGCCACCACTATATTTCACATGCACACACACCATGCACACACTCACCACTATTCCATAATTCTCATCCAATTCCTATCATCATAACATATAAATTTATTCCATAACTTAAAACATAGAATTCTTACCTTTTCTTGAAATTTCAACTTTCCGCAAACGGAGTTCTTTCTCCAAACCAACTATACCACGTTGAAGAGCGTCTTGAGCTTGTTAGGAATCCAACAAGAAACGAGTTTTTGAACCAAGGATTAAGGCAAGAAAATTTTCTCTTCTTTTTTTTCTCTCTTTCTCTCTTGGCCGAATGGCTTCTTCTTTTTTTTCTAGTTCTTGCTTTCTTTCTCTTGAAGTTTCTTGAACTTGGCTTGCCTATATATTATCTAGCACATGGAAAATAAATTAAAATTTCCATGGGCTTGGCCATGTATGGCCGGCCACCTTACATATTGGGCCTAAACTTTCTTATTTTTTTTTGAGCCCAACTCATGAGTAATCTCATTTTGAAATTTTCCGAAACTAATTTCCGAAATTCCAATTGTTGCCCTTAGCCTTGCTCGATATCCCCGCATCCATACTTCCATAAGCAACATTCATATATAAAGAAAATAATCCAAACATGACCTTATTCCTTTTAAGTCAAGGTTATTTCCAAATTTTCAAATACGCAAAAATGCCGGATGTAACACCTATATGGTCGGGCAGCTTATACACATATGCATACATGATGTGATGATGTTTATGAAGTAAGTTAGCATGCACTATTTCATTATTAAATGTTAGTCAGTTACAGGTTGTTCCTTACTTGATGTCTCCTGGTTTCATTGTTGTATCATTATTGTTTATGCCTTACATACTCAATACAATGTTCGTACTGACGTCTTTTTCTTTGGACGCTGTGTTCATGCCCACAGGTAGACAGGGAGATGGTGCAGACCCATAGGAGCTATCAGCAGATTTACATGAGCACTCCATTATCCCAGAGGTGCTATTTTGAGATATTATTTTGTGTACATATTTGGGCACGGCGGGATCCTGTCCCGTCCTTATGTCTAGTACTCTAGTAGAGGCTCGTAGATACCTATGTGTGGGTGAAATGGTCTCATGATTTCCCTCATTATATAAATATATATATATATATATATATATATATATATATATATATATATATATATATATTTTGATAGGGCTTATGTATACAAATGTAGATATGTTTGAAATTGAAAATGGTTTTCCTTATGACTACATGTGTGAGGGCAATAAATGTATGTAGGATAAGTATGATGAGTATTAGAATGAGTGGTGCTCGGTAGTTAGCTCCGGGTGCCCGTCATGGCTCCTCGTCAGGTCATGACAAAAGTGGTATCGGAGCAGTTCAGTCCTAGGAAGTGTCTATGAGCCGTGCCTAGTATAGTCTTGTTTATGGTGTGTTGCGCGTCACATCTATAAACAGGAGGCTATAAGGCATTTAGGAAAAATGACCATTCTTCTTATTACTAGATCGTGCGATAGAGCCATGCTATAAGACTTACTCCTCCCTAATGCTGTGATTATGATTTCAGAAATGCCGGTAAAGAGAAAATCTACCGCCGCCCAGAAAGGAAAGGCTACGACAGAAAGACGGATAGGAAGGGAGCCACCAACTAATGTAGAATAAGGCGAATCACAAAACGAGACTCCATCTAATACCTCTCCCACTCCGCCTAACTTAGAAGAACAAGAGGAGGCTTCAGCTCCAGCTCCTATGCCTTCAGTTCCTCCACCGGGTGCTTCGGGTCAACAAATGATCGATGCTATTCATCTATTAACAAAGTTAGTTGCCGTTCAGGAGCAGCGGCAAGGTACAGGTTCCGGTGATAGGGCGACTAATACTCGAGCTCGGGATTTTATGAGTTTAAACCCTCTAGAGTTTTTTGGGTCAAAGCCGGATGAAGACCCGCAAGGTTTTATCAATGATATGCTGCGGACATTGAAAATTATGCATGCCTCCAAAACTGAATCTGTGGAGTTGGCATCTTATAGACTCTGTGATGCAGCGGTCCTATGGTATAATACTTGGGTATCTTCAAGAAAAGAAAATGCATCTCCCCCGGTTTGGCAAGAATTTATAGATGCCTTCATCCGCCACTATTTGCCACCCGTGGTTCATCGGGCTAGAGCAGATAAATTCTTGAATTTGAAGTAAGGAAATATGAGTGCCCGGGAGTATAGCCTTCACTTTAACTCATTGGCTAGATATGCTCCGACCATGGTGGCCGATATGGGAGATAGAGTGCATAGGTTCGTGAGAGGCCTAGGGCCACATTTGTTTAAAGATTGCCTGACGGCTTCACTACAAGAGGGGATGGATATTTTTCGTATTCAGGCCCATGCCCAGAACTTAGAAGAGCAGCAACATCCGCAAAGGAGTGAGCGCGATATCGATAGAGGGCAGAGTAAAAGGGCCAGATCTATGGGTACCGGTAGCGACTATAGAGGGGGATCAAGGCAGACACATTTTAGATATTCAGGCCAGTCAGCAACTAGTGCACCTCCTCGGTTTACAGGCAGGAGATTTGATCGCTCCATTAATTTAGGACAGGGTCAGAGTTTGAGAGCCTCAGGTTCTCAGTTTGGGGGTGATATTAGCCAGCGGAGACCACCAGTACCGCGATGTAGCCAGTGCGGTAAGTTGCATTCTAGTCAGTGTCGCCGAGGTTTAGATGCTTGTTATGCCTGTGGCCAGGTTGGACATATGATGTGAGATTGCCCCTTGATGAGTGGTAGAGTTGGGGTTAAGCCTACAGGATTAGCAGCTGGTTCTTCTTCTGTGCGCCCGATAGGGCATACTCCCTAGATTCTAGCGGGTCGAGGTAGAGGTAGAAGGGGAGCGTCCAGTTTAGGTGGCACCCATCCCCGTATCTATGCTTTAGCTAAATGCCAAGATCTTGAGTCCTCCCCGGATGTGGTTACAGGTATATTGACTATATTCTCTCATGATGTTTATGCGTTGATTGATCTGGATTCTACGTTGTCCTATATTACTCCTCATATTGCTGGTCGTATTGGGGTGAGACCCGAGCGAATTAAACCCTTTGAGGTATCTACCCCAGTTAGTGATCCCGTGATAATTAGACAAGTATATAGGAATTGTATAATTATAGTATGTGATCGTCAGACTAAAGTTGACCTAGTTGAACTGGAAATGCTAGATTTTGATGTGATTATGGGTATGGATTGGTTAGCCTCTTGTTATGCCAATGTCGATTGCCGAATGAAAGTAGTTCGATTTCAGTTTTCGAGAGAGCCCGTGCTTGAATGAAAAGGTAATACAGTGTCTCCTAGAGGTAAGTTTATTTCCTACCTTAAGGCGAGGAAGATGATAGCTAAAGGCTATATTTATCACCTAGTCTGAGTTCGTGACACCGAAGCAAGGCCGCCGACTTTTCAATCTGTCCCGATAGTGAACGAATTTTCGGATGTATTTCCAGATGAACTTCCAGGCCTTCGTCCGAAAAGAGAGATTGATTTTTCTATTTATGTACTACCAGACACCAAGCCTATTTCTATTCCTCTTTACCGAATGACTCCGGCCGAGTTGAAAGAGCTAAAGGCAGAACTGAAGGATTTTTTTGAGAAGGGGTTTATTTGGCCTAGTTCATCACCGTGGGGAGCACCTGTCCTATTTGTGAGAAAGAAAGATGGTTCCCTACGGATGTGTATTAATTATAGGCAGCTGAATAAGGTGATGATAAAGAATAGATATCTGCTACCAAGAATCGATGATTTGTTTGACAAATTACAGTGTGCCAAGTGGTTTTCCAAAATAGACCTGAGTTCAGGTTATCATCAAGTGAGAGTTAGAGAAGAAGATATTCCCAAAATAGCCTTCAGAATAAGATATGGCCATTATGAATTTCGGGTAATATCATTTGGGTTGACAAATGCTCCGGCGATGTTTATTAATGTGATGAATAATGTATTCAGGACGCTCTTAGATCTATTCGTGATCGTGTTTATTGACGATATTCTGGTATATTCCCGGACAGAATCCGAGCATGCAGACCATTTACACATTGTCCTTGGGATTCTTCATACTCGTGAATTGCATGCAAAATTTTCAAAATGCGAGTTTTGGTTAAATTCTGTGACTTTTCTGGGCCATGTTATTTCAGCTGATGGTATTCGAGTTCATACTCAGAAAATTGAAGCTGTGAAGACTTGGCCAAGGCCTACAACGCCTACAGAAGTCCATAGTTTTCTGGGGTTGGCAGGTTACTACAGAAGATTTATGGGAGGGTTTTCCTCTATTTCATCCCCATTGACGAAGCTAACTCAGAAATCAGCAAAATTTCAATGGACTGATGCTTGTGAACGTAGTTTTAAAGAATTGAAGGACAGACTGACTTCGGCCCCAGTCTTGACATTTCCAGAAGGGATAGATGGTTATGTTGTGTATTGTGATGCCTCTGGTGTTGGTTAGGATGTGTATTGATGCAAAGACGGTAAAGTCATTGCCTATGCTTTAAGGCGATTGCGAAACACGACAAGAATTATCCGACCCATGACCTTGAGTTGGTCGCGGTTATTCATGCATTAAAAATGTGGAGACACTACTTGTATGGTGTACATGTTGATATCTATACAGATCACAAGAGTCTCCAATATATTTTCAAACAAAAGGAGTTGAATCTACGACAGAGGTGGTGGTTAGAGCTACTGAAAGATTATGATGTGAGTATTTTATACCATCCCGGAAAAGCGAATGCAGTGGCTGATGCACTTAGCCGCAAATCAACGGGTAGTTTATGTTATAGCCCGTATTTTGCACGTTTGGATATTTCAAAGTCATCGTGGAAAGTTAAGGGCGAGACCATTTTCCGAAATCATTTCAATGTATAAGTAGGTTATGAATATTGTTTACAAGTATTATTAGTATGGAAATGTCGAGAGAGACTAAGGGCAAAAGGGGAAAATTTGAAAAAATAGTTCATGGTAATATTGAGTCAAGGCTAGGGGTAAAATGGGAATTTTTCAAAGTTTAAGAAAATTCAAGAAAAGGCCAAGTGGCCGTGAGTGTGTGTATGTGTATATGTGTGGGTCCCACTTTTGTATAGCCATGTGATTATATACATGGGTCAAGCTTGCATAGCAAGACTTAGATTATTCTTCATATTTGAAGAAATTTCTAGAAAAAGAAATGAAGGGGCCATGTGCCTATAATTTTACTTGGAGGGCCTAATTATATATATATGTATAGATAAGTGGTGGAAAGAAATATAAATAACAAGACATATTCATCTTTTATATACTTGGAAAGTTCAAGAAAGACTTGGAGAAAAACAAGAAAATGAAGAGTTCATTCGGCCATGGAGTTGGCCGAATAGGTTCATGGAAAAATTGGCCAAGAAAAATTGATTTCTTCTAGCTATTCAATTAATTCAAGGGTGCTCTTCAACATAGCATAGTTGTTAGAACAAGAAGAACAACAATTCTTGCAAGGAGCAACTTGGGACAAGGAAGGAGACAAGAAGAAAAAGGTAAGAACTAACCTTCTTTCCTATGTTATGGATGCTTGTGAACGATGTAGTGTGGAGAAATGAATAAAAATCATGAAGGGTGTGTGTGTGTTGCAAGTTGTGGCCGCGGGTTGGTGTGGTTGGAGTAGGCATGAGGAATAAATTCTATTTAGTGTAATTTGATTGTTGTGTGTGTTGTTGTAATGTGTAGAAAATGAATGAAACTCATGGAAATTATGAAAATATGGATGTTGAATAGTTGGCCGTGGTGTGTGTATGTGTGTTGTGGCCGTGTGCCTCAAGTTGGAGGGGGAATATGAATTAAATTATCTAGTATGTTAATTGTGTTGTTGAAGTCTTGTGATGAAAATGGAAGGTTAATGGTTCGAGTTGGCATGGAAATTCATTGTTAAGTTGTTGTGGGGAATTTATGTGATTTTTATATGAATTTCGTATAATTGTGAAAATAAGAATTTAAATGTGAACTTTGGTAGTTGTTGATGAATTTGGAGGAAAACTATTTTGGTTGATAATGTTGTTGCACTTGTTGGAGTTTCGGATGAATTATGACCTTGGTGGAAAATTTGTATATCTTGTATATTTCGTGAATGCTTTGTGAAATGATATGAAATGATTTCAAATCGTATTGTAATGATCTTGATTAGTAATGAACGTGAAAATATTGAGATCGGTTGGAACTGTGAAGTTGGAAATGAGAGTTATTGCACTATGTTGGAAAGAAGACTAGTGATGCTATATTGTGTTTCATAATGATTGTTTGTGTTGCTGGGTTGTTGTTGTTGACATATTGGGCCGAGTTAAGTCTCGGGGATGCTGTATGTCTAGGGGAAATCTTTGCCGAAATTTCGGTAGACAAACATGAATTTAAGTTGAACTCTTGAAAGCTACAACTCACAATTGGTAAACATGACCATTTGTAGATTTTGGAGAAAACGGGATTCGAATTTGGAGAAGCTTAAGAAGCGGAAAAGGTATGTAAGGCTTACCCTTTCTTTCTCTTGGCATGTCCTAGATATACTAGGCTTGAATTTGGACCTCGGGGACAACTCTACTCTTCGGAATCCTTGTTCGAAATTGCCCCTTTTTCTTTCAATAGAATTGAATCAATTATGTTGCTAATGGTTGGAAAAGATGTCTAAACACCTAGAACTTGAACAAACGAGACCCGACCATCTTAAAATTACCACGAATGATATTATGAAGTGTAAAATACGTAAATTGGGTACGCCACCTCATTTGACCCGAGGTGGGCCCACAACCCCCGAGACCTTTGTATATTGTTCTATTAGCCTTATTTCTGTACGACTATTAATGGAAACTTTTGGCTAATGTTCCGAGTTTGTTATAAGTATTTGGTAACTCGGATATGAGCATTCGTTTTAGCCATTTCAACATAAATGCTTCGGTATGAATGATCGACTCGAATATTTGATATAAACATTCCGATGGAAATATTCTAATACAAGTGTTCTGATATAAGTATTTGAGAGTAAATGTTCTGATATATGTATGTTCTGACATGAGTATCCTGATCTCAGTATTCTGGTATAAGCACTCTGATGTAAATGTTTTGAAATAGAAACTCTGATATAAGTGTTCGGATATAAGTGTTGTGACGTAAGTATTTGATACAAGTATTTGATATGAACATTCTCTGTAAGCTGTGATGTTCTGCATACACGATCCTGGATCGCTTGAAAAGTCCGAAGAGGTTTCTGTGCTTCAAACGTCCATAACTTTCTGACACTAATTCGGAAGGACCCAAAACTTGCTTCTGGATCTTCAGATGTCGGTAAGTGTACGTATCCATCGAGTCTGGATTTTTATGCATATGGTTTCTCACGACTCTGCGCGTGCATGGCTTAATGTATCTTTCACTGAGTCCCGGGCCAGGGCATGTTATGTTCTCGTGCGTACTCTATGGTATGATTCTGATTCACTGAGTCCCGGGCCAGGACATGTTATCGTGCCATTCTCTGCATTATTCACCGAGTCCCTCGTACTTGCGGGCCGGGACACGTTATCTGTGTATGTTTATGATGATACGGGGATGGCGGCCAGGATGGCATTTGATATTATCCACCGAGACCCGCAGTAAAGGGCCGGGACACGTTATGTATATTTTTGGCACATGATTCTGATCTGCATGATTCTACATTACCGAGTCCCTTGACAAAGGGCCGGGACACGTTATTTGCATATATGACATATGAGTCTGCTATATATGATCCTATTCACCGAGTCCCTTATCAGAGGGCCGGGACACGTTTTATGCGTATGCGGTATATAAAATCATCTGAGCATTCCGTGCATTCTGTATTCTGTCCGATATATGTCAGTATCTGAACATTCTGTATGCTCTGTAGTTTGTTCGCTATATGATACAATCTGAATATTCCGTATGTTCGGCATTCCGTCCGATGTATGATTCTATCTGAATATTTCGTACATTCTGAACTCCGTCGACGTGTGGCATCACCCGTGCGTTCGTATTTTCCGTGCCTCTTCGGACATGCGATCGGTGATTCCAAAATAAGCATTTTTGGGTATCTTGTTGATTCATTTATTTTTCGTACACTTTTTAGCATATGAAACAGGTATGTATGAATTGCGTTTGGGAGGTAAGCGTCTGCTATTTTGAGTAACGTAGGTACCTGATAGTTCGTCGTTTCGATTCGCTTTGTCTCTCTGCATTTGTATGCCTTACGTACTCAGTACATATTCCGTACTGACCCCCTTTCTTCGGGGCCGCGTTTCATGCCGCGCGGTACTCCCGGATGACACAGAGTTATTATAGAAGATGTTCCAACGGAGATGGCAAGCTCCAATTTCCGGAGTGCTTTGCCGAGTCGAGTTTGTCCGTTATGATTTACGGATACGTGTTAGAGACCTTGCGAGGCGTCGTGGGTATGATATGTCGATCGTCGGCTCCATCGGCCGACATGTCGATTTGTATTATGTAGTAAATCTTGTATAACTACGATTTTGTCGATTTATAAGTATTCATGATTATGTATTTCATGATTATTCGTTTTGAGATTTGAAAAAAAAGAAAGAACTTATGTGCGTACTGTTTCATCCTTAGATATAGAGATGAAAGAACGTCAATATGAAGATCCTCAGTTGAGCCATTAGAGAGGTGCATTTCATGAGAAAGAAAAGTCTCCATTAGAACTTTCTATAGATGGAGTTCTTAGATATCGAGGCAGGCTATGTGTTCCGAATGTTGCGGAATTACGTCGTCGGATTCTACAAGAAGCTCATTATTCTCGGTATTCTATTCATCCAGGAGCGACAAAGATGTATCATGATCTTAAGATAATATATTGGTGGGATGGAATGAAGAAAGACATAGCAGAATTTGTGGCTCAATGTCCAAATTGTCAACAAGTGAAAATTGAGCATCAAAAGCCAGGAGGATTATTGCAAGTAATGAAAATTCTAACTTGGAAGTGGGAAGAAATAAACATGTATTTCATTGTAGGGTTATCTTGTTCCCGAAGAAAGTATGATTTTATATGGGTGATTGTGGATAGACTGACAAAATCAGCCCACTTTCTTCCAGTCAAAACTACCTATTCAGCAGAAGATTATACAAGGGTATATCTCAAGGAGATTGTGAGACTTCATGGTGTTCCAATATATATTATCACAGACAGAGGGGCACAATTTACAGCCAAATTCTGGAAGTCTTTCTAAGAGGGTTTGGGTACCCAAGTAAAGCTTAGCACAACATTTCATCCACAAACTGACGGGCAAGCCGAACGCACTATTCAGGCCTTGGAAGATATGTTGCGGGCATGTATGCTAGATTTCCATGGTTTGAAGTCGGGGAGACACAATTAATAGGACCATAATTGATTCAACAAGCAAAGGAAAAAGGTCAAGATTATCCAAGATCGATTGTTGATAGCCAAAGTCGCCAAAAATCCTATGCGAACAACCATCGGCGAGACTTAGAATTTCAAGTTGATGATTGGGTATTTCTGAAGGTATCACCGATGAAAGGTGTGATGAGATTTGGTAAGAAAGGAAAATTAAGTCCTCGATACATTGGCCCTTACAAGATTGTTCGCAAGGTGGGTCAAGTAGCTTATGAATTGGACTTACCCTCGTAACTTGAATCGCCTATCATCCAGCTTTCCATGTCTCAATGCTTCAAAAATGTGTTGGAGATCCTACTAGGATCGTGCCGATAGATGATGTTCAAGTGACAGAAAAGCTAGCCTATGAAGAGGTACCTATTACTATACTAGACAGGCAAGTACGAAGACTTAGGAATAAAGAAGTAGCCTCAGTCAAAGTCTTATGGAGTAATAATAACCGAGAAGAAATAACTTGGGAAGCGGAAGAAAATATGAAGTCCAAGTACCCGCACTTATTTCTACCCCCGGAAGAGATTCAAGATGCAACATCAACATTATGAGGTATGTATGCTTTATTTTCATTCTTTTGGTCATGTGTGGCCATAAAAATATTGCTATTGTGTTGTGGCCCTATGAGGTATGTTTATTGCGGGCTGTTGTGACAGGGTGATAGCGCCATATTTGTTATAGCCCGTATTTCGTGCGTTCGAAAAATGCGAGACAATGGTGAGAGTTAAGGACAAGATTATTTTCAAGAATTATTTTAATGCACGAGTGGTTATAGATATTTAGGAATGTTGTGATATAGAAAATTGAGAAAGGTTGAGGGCGAAAAAAAGAAAGGAGGAAATTCGCAAAGTGGCATCATGGGAATAATGTGGAAAGGCTAGGGGTAAAATGGGAATTTCACAAAAGTCTTGGAAGTTCATGAAAAATTCATGTTGGCCGTGTGACATAAAAATATGTCTATATTTCATTATTTAATGGGGGGCTAGTTGTAGAATATAAAAAAAATTATGGGCTAAAGCTTGCATGAGAAGCTAAAGGATCATTTTGTCCATTTTAAGAAATTTCAAGAAAAGAGAAGAAAAATCTAGAAAAGAAAGAAGAGAGGTACGTGACTAAACTTGAGGGACCTAAGCATAAATATGGATAAGTAGTGGAAGACACATGTATATATATGTGATCATCTTTTTAATTGAAGGAAAGAGGAAAGAAA